>NC_059118.1:11097500-11223705 GCF_020740685.1 Jaculus jaculus
TACAGCCCATGGCTTACAACAGTCTTATATTAAAGAAACCAAAAATTGATGTAAGTTGCCTTTCAAGCTTTTATATTGTCCATCAATATATTTATAGAAGAAGACCAAACCACATACAAATATAAATAGTTCCCTCAAAACCATAGTGCCAGAAGCTATTCATTCCCCAAAGGGTTTATCTGACCTTCAAAGAACAGACTTTCAGCAAAAGACCCTATATTAGGTTTCCTAATTTTATCACTGATGATATCACGGTATAAGACACAAATAAGGAACTTTCTTTCTGGGCTGTGACCATACTCAATCCAGTCTGGCTTGTCGAAAATCAAATTCTGGCCGGGCGCAGTGGGCGCGGTGGCGCACGCCTTTGATCCCAGCACTCGGGAGGCAGAGGTAGGAGGATCGCTGAGAGTTCGAGGCCACCCTGAGACTGCGTAGTGAATTCCAGGTCAGCCTGGGCTAGAGTGAAACTCTACTTCGGAAAAAAAAAAAAAAAAATCAAATTCTGGACTGTTTTCTCGTTAATTCTATTTTGGCCTGGCCCCAAATCACGTCTGCAGGAGTCAAGCAGAACTGCAAAGAGCCTTGGAGTTTCCGGCACATTTCAACTCTCATCTCAGGACGCAAAGGTCCAAATGGCCTCTTTCTTCTCAGAGTCCTCGGACAAGTGCCCACAAGCAGACCGTGAGGAACCATGAGCTGGCCGCAGATGGCCACTCTTCGTGAAAATCAAATGAGCTAAGTCCCCCGTGTCCCCATGCGTGGGAGGAGGGGCCCATGCACACCTGCAGATACGCCACGACGTGATCCAAACCCGTGCGGCTCACTCCCTGGGTCGCGAAGCCACTCCTACGTGGGTCTGCTGAGCACACAGCCATCAGGCCACGTTGTGATCAGCTGCACGTGGCTGGGATGAACTCCCAAACCAGACAGTTTATAGGAGGAAGGGGCTTATTCCAAGCTTACAGATCCAGGGGGACGTTCCTTCAACGGCAGAAGAAAGCTGCGTCCATACAGCCAAGCAGAGAAACAACCAAACAGCCCATGAAAACCATAAACAACAAACACGCACAAGTGGGCAGTGAGCAGCCAGGACCCTGAGCTGCGCCCTCTCTGCCCACCTTCGGGCTGGAGTTCGGCTTCTCCCCCAGGGACACCTCTCCCAGCGAGGTGACCCAAGTTCCAAGCTTTAATAACAACACCTGAGTCTATGGGGGACATACATTCAAATCACCACAGTGCACAAGCTTCTTTGTTTGTTTGTTTTTTGTTTTTTGGGGGGTTTTCAAAGTAGGGTCTCACTCTGGTCCAGGCTGACCTGGAATTAACTCTGTAGTCCCAGGGTGGCCTTGAACTGATGGCGATCCTCCTACCTCTGCCTCCTGAGTGCTGGGATTAAAGGCGTGCACCACCACGCCCAGCTTTGTTTGTTCGTTTTATATGTGTATGTGGTGCTTGAATTTTGGAGTGTGGGTACACATCTATGTGGGGGTGCTTAGACACATCTGAGCACGTGCGTGTGGAGGCCAGAGGTTAACACAGGGTGTGCTCCTCAGTCATGTTTCTCCTTGTGTTTTTGAAACAAGGTCTCTCACTGAACCTAGGGCTCACGGAATCTGCTTGACAAGCTAGCCAGCAAGCTCCTGGGATCCTCCTGCCTCCACCTTTCCAACGCTGAGATTACAGGCACAGAGCACCACGTCTGGCTTTTATGTGGGTGCTGGGACTCTGAACTCACGCTGGTGTGGCAAGTGCTTGACTCACCGAGTCATCTCCCTGAGCCCGTGGCCCACAAACTTGTGCTGAGGACCGAGGTTCTAAGCACTGTGCTTGGACGGCTGACCAGGCAGCCGGAAGTGGGAGAGGACCACCCTGTGTCCCTTACCTGAGTCCCTCCCTCCAAGCTGTCTCAGATCCGGGATCCTGACGGGGGATGGTTATCCGGATTATTCTGGGTGGGCTCTCAGGGCACTGAGCGCGGAGAGAGAGCAGCAAGGGAGGGCTGGCACGCAGAGAGAAGGCACCGGAAAGTCGAGCAAGATTCCCCTGATACAGAAATAAGCCAAGGGAGGTGGCAGCCACCACAAACTGGAAAAAAGGAAGGGAGGCGAACGTCCTGAAAGGTTAGGGAGGAGTGCCAAGACGCTCCCACTGACACCCCATCGTGGTGCGGGAAAAGTCACAGAGATTCCTGCTCTGTGGATCTTTGGTTCTTTTAAATATTTTATTTTTACTTGTTTATTTATTTGACAGAGAGAGAGAAGGAGAGAATGGGCGCACCAGGGCCTGCAGCCACTACAAACAAACTCCAGATGTGTGCGCTCCCTTGTGCATCTGGCTTACATAGGTCCTGGGGAATCGAACCTGGATCCTTTGGCTTTGCAGGCAAACGCCTTAACCACTAAGCCATCCCTCCAGCCCTGCTCTGGCTATGGAGCCCTCAACACATGAGCCTATTAGGGGGTGCTTTGGTATCTAAACTGTAATATGTATGATTTCTGCTACTAGGTGTATATGCACCAGAACATTTATGTTGTCTCTGAAACACATGTCCTAAAACATTCACGGCAACACTATGTCTAAGCGGCAGTAAGGGCTGGGCAGATGGGTCAGTCAAGGGCTTAGTACACAAACATGAGGAACTGAGTTCAGCCCCCAGAACTCGCGTTTTAAAAGCTGGGCATGGGATAATCTTTTTTAATAAATAAATGAAAAAGAAAGGGCTGGAGAGATGGCTTAGGGGTTAAGGCACTTGCCTGCACAGCCAAAAGACCCAGGTTCAATTCCCCAGGACCCACATAAGCCAGACGCACAAGGAGAGGCATGCAGCTTGAGTTCGGTGGCAGTGGTTGGAGGCCCTGTCATGCCCATTCTCTCTCTCAATCTCTCTCTCTCTCTTAAATAAATGAATAAATAAATAAATGGATAAATAAAAATTAAACATAAAGCTGGGCATGGGGAGATGGCTCAGTGGATAAGGTGTTTGCCCCACAAATGTAAGTACCTGACTTTCTGATCCCCAGACCCCATGTGAAGACAGACAGTGGGGCACAAGCGTCTGTAACCCCAAAGCATCTGGGGGAGGGAAGGGAGAAACAGACAGGGAAGAGAAGAAATGTCTGGAAGCTAACAGGCCAGCTAACCTGGCAAACATAGTAGTGAACCCAGAGATCTTGCCTCAAAGTAGAAGGTATGGTGGTTTGATGCAGGTGTCCCCCATAAACTTAGGTGTTCTGAATCCTGGGTTCCCAGTTGATGGAGATTTGGGAATGAAGGCCTCCTGGAGGGAGTGTATTGTTGGGGGTGGGCTTATGGGTGTTATAGCCAGTTTCCCCTCTTTGGCACACTCTCCTGTTGCTGTTGTCCATGTGATGTTGGCCAGGGGGTGATGTCCACCCACTCCTCATGCCACCATTTCCCCTGCGATCGTGGAGCTTCCCCTTGAGTCTGTAAGGCAAAATAAACCCCCCTCTTTTTTTTTCCCCCAAAAGCTGCTCTTAGCCTGGTGATTTCTACCAACAATGCGAACCCGACTGCAAGAGAAGGTGAGGACCAATGTCACCAAAGCTGTCCTCTGACATCCATGGGCATGCCATGGCGCACGCGCATGTGCACACACACACACACACACACACACACACACACACACACACACAAAGTAGAAAGAGGTCTGGAGAGATGGTTCAGCTGTTAAAGGTACTTTCTTCCTTCCTTTTTCTTTTTCTTTTTTGGTTTTTGGAAGTAGGGTCTCGCTCTAGCCCAGGCTGACCTGGAATTCACTATGTAGTCTCACAGTGGCCTCGAACTCACAGCAGTTCTGCCTCCCGAGTGCTGGGATTTAAGGTGTGCACCACCATACCTGGCTAAAAGCACTTTCTGGTAAAGCCTGTCTTCCTGGGTTGGATCCTCTAGGACCCACCTAAACCAGATACACAAAGTGGCACATACATCTGGAGTTCATGTGCAGTGGCTAGAGGCCCTGGCGTGCACATTCCATTCTCCCTCCACCACCACCCCCCGCACGCCCCTTCTCTTTCTTCCTCCTTGCAAATAAATAAATAAAATATATATTTTTTTAAGTTGAAGGCTGGGGATATAGCTCAATTGTCTTACATGAGCCCCAGGTTCAGTCCGTAGCAGCCCGTACACCAGGTGTGGAGGCACACGCTGTAATCCCAGCACTAGGGAGGTAGAGACAGGAGGATCAGAAATTCAAGGTCATCGTTAGCCACACAGACAGTGTAAGGACTGTCTGCACTGAGACCCTGTCTCAAAAAAGGGAGGAGGGGCTGGAGTGATGACTTAGCAGTTAAGCGCTTGCCTATGAAACCTAAGAACCCCAGTTCGAGGCTGGATTCCCCAGGACCCACATTAGCCAGATGCATAAGGAGGCGCACGCATCTGGAGTTCATTTGCAGTGGCTGGAGGCCCTGGCGCACCCATTCTCTCTCTATATATCTATCTATCTACCTATTTCTCTGTCACTCTCAAATAAATATAATTTTAAAAATAAACAAAATAATTTTTTTTTAAAAAAAGCTCTGGGCATGGTGGGCATGGCCCACACCTTTAATTCCAGCACTAGAGAGGCAAGGGTAGGAGGAATGCTGTGAGTTCAAGGCCACCCTGAGACCACATGGTGAATTCCAGGTCGGCCTGGGCTACAGTGAGACCCTAACTCAAAAAAACAAAAATAAAATTTAAAAAAAGGGAGAGAGGGAGAGAGGAGAGGGAGCAGATGCTGCAGGGAGCGGTTAACACCAAGCAGATCCTCAATAAATATTTTAAAGCATAAGTAAATACATTTTACGGTGCACTGTTTTGTAACCTAGACAACCATCCCTTTATTACTGTCAATGAAGCAATCCGAGATCCCTAAAGGATTTTAGTGTGCAGCCTCAGAGCTTCAGATCGGACTGGCAGCCTAGACAGGAATATGTGCAAATAGTTCCTAAGTGGCCCCGGGCAAGAGCAGAAACGCTGGGCAGTGAT
Organism: Jaculus jaculus; assembly: GCF_020740685.1. Lineage (NCBI taxonomy): Eukaryota > Metazoa > Chordata > Mammalia > Rodentia > Dipodidae > Jaculus > Jaculus jaculus. The sequence goes on from NC_059118.1 coordinate 11,102,493, forward strand.
TTCCAACTCCAGCAGTACCAAATGCCTCAAAAAATATTGCAGTGTTCAAAATAAACTGGTGTGGTGGCGCACGCCTTTAATCCTGCCCTGCCCCCTCGGAAGCAGAGGTAGGAGGATCACTGTGAGTTCAAGGCCAGCCTGAGGCTATACAGTGAATTCCAGGTCAGCCTGGGCTAGAGTGAGAACCTACCTTGGAAAAAAAAAATACATTCATTTTAATTCAATGTGGTTTTAAAAATTAATATATGCATGGCTGAAGAGATGGTTCAGTGGTTAAAGGCACTTGTTTACAAAGCTTGCCTGCCAAGGTTCAATTCAAGAGTATGTACATGGCTGGGCGTGGTGGCGCACGCCTTTAATCACAACACTCGGGAGGCAGAGGTAGAAGGATCGCCATGAGTTCAAGGCCACCCTGAGACTACATAGTGAATTCCGGGTCAGTCTGGGCTGGAATGAGACCCTACCTTGAAAAAAAAAAAAAACAAGAGTACCCACGTAAAACCACATGCACAAAGTGGCAAATGTATCTGGAGTTAGTTTGCAGTGGCAAAGATGCCCTACTATGCCCATTCTCTCCCTTTCTCTCTCTCTCTCTCTCCCCTTACAAATAAATAAAATATTTTTTAAATTAATATATGCCCCAGTGACTTTTTTTCTGGTGCTGAGGACCAAACCTAAACCCTATTCACGCAAAGTCAGTAAGGTATACCAATGAGCTACAGTCTCCATCCTCTAGGGACTTTTTCTTCTTTTAATTGGACATGTAGCCCCAGAATGCTGGAGGTTCACATGCGTTCGTAGAGTCCACAAGCAAACCATGGGTCATTATGGGTCGCTTACAGGTTGTGATGGCTCCAGGTCAGGGTGGACATGCCACAAGAAACGTCAAACTCTTGGGCCACAAGAGGACTGTTGTTTGCAGAAAGCAGGATGAATGTGCACACCTCACCATGGGACAAGGCGGTAAGGAGGCACGCAGCCAAGAACTTACTGATTTTTAGGCACATATGTGTGAGTGTGTGTGCGTGTGTGCATGCAGGCACACGCGTGGGTATGTGCGCATTCGTGTGTGCATACACTCCTGCACACGTGGGGACCAAAGGTCAACGTCAGGCGTCTTCCCCCAGTCACCCTCCACCTTTTGTTGGTGGTAAGACAGGTTAAAGGCAAGGTCTCACTCTAGCCCAAGCTGACCATAAACTCACTCTGTTGCCCCAGGCTGGTCTCAAACTCACGGTGATCCTCCTACCTCAGCCTCCTGGGTGCTGGGACTAAAGACGCGTGTCACCGCACTTGGCTCTCCACCCTATTTTTTGAGACTGAATCACTTGATGAACCCACAGGCATGGTACTTGGGCTGGACTTGCTAGCCAGCAAGCCCTAAGGATCTGCCTGCTCATCTCCCCAGTGCTAATGTTACAGGCACTTTTAAATTATTATTATTATTTTTGCCAGGCATGGTGGTGCACGCCTTTAATCCCAGCACTCGGGAGGCAGAGGTAGGAGGATCTCCGTGTGTTCAAGGCCACCCTGAGACTCCATAGTGAATTCCAGGTCAGCCTGAGCTAGAGTGAGACCCTACCTCGAAAAAAAAAAAAGCAATCCTCAAAATAGTCCTTCCCTTGAATTTGTTGTCTCATTCTTTTTTTTTTTCTTTCTTTAAATTGAGAGAGTTTTTGTTTCTTTGTTTTGGTTTGGGGGGGTTGGGTTTTTTGTTGTTGTTGTTTTGGGGGGGTAGGGTCTTGCTCTATAGCCCAAGCTGACCTGGAATTCACTATGTAGTCTCGAGTGCTGGTTATAACCCTTTCCTGAGTCTGGCTTTGTGTAGTGACTGGGGAATTCAACCCAGGCTTTTGGGTTTTCAACAGCCATCTCCCCAAACCCAGAACTTTAATATTAATAATACTACTGTGCTGGCCCGGCATGGTGATGCACGCCTTTAATCCTAGCACTCAGGAAACAGAGGTAGGAGGATCTCAGTGAGTTCAAGGCCACCCTGAGAGACTACATAGTGAGTTCCAGGTCAGCCTGAGCTACAGTGAAACCTTACCTCAGAAAACCAAAAAAGAAATAAAGAAATAATACTACAGTTCTGAGGACGGTGGCATGGCACCTGCCTGACCTGAAAGTTATCTCGGCACTCAGAAGAAGGGAGAGAATCAGAGCTGGGCATGGTGGCGCACCCTTGTGATCCCAGCACGTGGGAGGCAGAGGTAGGAAAACTGCTATGAGGTCGAGGCCACCCTGAGACTATATAGTGAATTCCAGGTCAGCCTGAGCTAGAATGAGACCCTACCTCAAAAAAAATAAATAAATAAATAAAAATAAAAAAGTAGAGAGTCAGGAGTTCAAGGTCATCCTTAGCTATACAACCAGTTCAAGATCACCCTGGACTACATAGTACCCCTTATCAAAAATAATAACAAATAATATTAATAAACCAAAAAAACAATAATAATAATGGCTGGGATGATAGCTCATCAGTTAAAGGCACTTGCTTACAAAGCCTGATGGCCCGGGTTCAATTCCCCAGTAGCCATATAAAGCCAGATGCATAAAGTGGGACATGGGACTGGAGTTCATTTGCAAATAAATAAATATAAATATTTAACAATAGTACCTGAGCTGAAATAAATTAAACATATGGGTTACGATTCTGCCTGTCATCACTGTTTCAAACTGTGTGGGGGTGTTTTGATTTATTTTTCCCCCATGAAAGAAGAGGAGGCTGTAGCTATGAGTTCTTTCAGCTAGAGAAGGAAAAAGTGGAGACAAGCCAGGCATGGTGGTGCACACCCTGAATCCCAGCACTCAAGAACTTGAGGCAGAAGGGTCACCATGGGTTCGAGGCCACCCTGACTCTACAAAGTGAATTCCAGGTCAGCCTGTGCTAGAACAAGACCCAACCTCAAAAAGTTTTTTAAAAAAGGGCTGGAGAGGTGACTTAGTGGAAGGATCTCGGTTCAATTCCCCAGGACCCACATAAGCCAGATGCACAAGGGGACACATGCATCTGGAGTGCATTTTCAGTGGCTGGAAGCACTGGCACACCCATTCTCTCTCTCTCTCTCTCTCTCTCTCTCCGCCTCTTTCCCTCCCTCAAATAAATAAATAATATTTTTTTAAAAAATCAAAAAACGTGATGCTGGAGAGATGGTTTTACAGTTAAGGTGCATGCCTGTGAAGCCTAAGGACCAAGGTTCAATTCTCCGGGTCCCATATAAGCCAGATGCACATGGTGGCACATGCATCTGGAGTTCATTTGAATGGCTAGAGGCCCTGGCGTGCCCATTCTCACTCTCTCTCTTTCTCTTTCTCCCCGTCTCTCTGTCTCAAATAAATAAATAAAAATAAAAATCTTCTTAAAAAATTTTAGGGTTGGAGAGATGGCTTAGCAGTTAAATGCTTGCCTGTGAAGTCTAAGGACCCTGGTTCGAGGTTCAATTCCCCAGGACCCACGTTAGCCAGATGCACAAGGGGGCGCACACATCTGGAGTTCGTTTGTAGGGGCTGGAGGCCCTGGCGCACCCATTCTCTCTCTCTCTCTCTCTCTCTTCCTCTTTCTCTGTCTGTCACTTTCAAATAACTAAACAAAAATTTTTTAAAAAATTTTAAGTGAAGTCAATGTTCCTATCTTCTCTGAGCCCTTTCTTCTTTAATAACCAAGAATGGATCAATGTAGGAAAATCGAGGCAGTTCTACCAGGTGTTTGCTCTATCAGAAGCCGACTGCCGACCCTCCTGCAAACCCCCAACCTAGCCGGGCACAGTGACACACACCAGAATCCCACATGGGAAGCAGAGGTATGAGGATTGCCAGTTCGATCGAGGCCACTCTGAGACCATATAGTGAATTCCAGGTCAGTCTGGGCTACAGCAAGACCCTACCTTGGGGAAAAATAAAAAAGGCTGGGGAGATGGCTTAGTGGTTAAGGTGCTTGCCTACAAAGCCAAAGGACCTTGGTCCGATTCCCCAGGACCCACGTTAGCCAGATGCACAAGGGGGCGCACACGCCTAGAGTTCATGTGCAGTGGCTAGATGGCCCTGGTGTGCCCAATCTCAATCTCTCCCTCTCTCTTAAATAAATAAATAAAGTAGTGTAAGTATTAGTCTTTTCAAACACACAAACAAAAACCCAACCTGCCTACAGGACTCAGAGACAGAGGGAACTGTTTTGGAGGCGTTCACCAAGCAGTGATGTGAAAACAACATTTTTCCCTTTCTTTCTTTCTTTTCTTTTTAGAGACAGTAAAAGAGACAGAGAGAGAATTGGCACGCCAGGGCCTCAGCTACTGCAATAGAACTCCAGATGCTTGTGCCACCTAGTGGGCATGTGTGGCTTTGTGCTTGCCTCACGTCTGTGTGTCTAGCTTACATGGGATCTGGAGAGTGTAACGTGGGTTCTTAGGCTTCGCAGGCAATCACCTTAACCACTAAGCCATCTCTCCAGCCCACATGTTTCCTTTTAACTGGACCCAGGAAGGCAGACTGAAACGGTGATCAACCATGTTGAAATCACACAGAGCAACTAAGGCCAGGGCTTTGCAGCAAAAAATAATGTGGGATAATGAGTTGGGAAGATGGCTCAGGGGTTAAAGAACTTGGGTGACATAGATTAGCACTGCTTTCAGCCCGGGTCAGAGAAACTTCGTTTTGCACTGGGCAGTAATGAGCACAAGAGTCTTAAGCGGAGGTTAAAATGCTGAGAACCAGTGATTGTTGAGTGCTCAGGCCTAAATGAGACATCTGTCCCACCCCCTCCATGGCTCAGGGAACACCATGGACAGAACAAATGTAGGAGCCAGAGGATGGGGAGGAGTACTGTGGTACTGTCCTCCAGACATGATGGGGCTGTCACACTCATGAACTCAAAGCACCTGTGGTTACCCGCACAAAGTAAGACTCATAATTCAGAGATGGGTAGGAGGCTGGAAAGATAGTTTAGCGATTAAGTTGCTTGCCTGCAAAGCCAAAGAACCCCAGCTCGACTCTCCAGAAGCCACATAAAGCCAGATGCACAAGCTGGCACACATGTCTACAGTTCATTTGCAGTGGCTAGAGACCCTGATGCGCCCATTCTCTATCTGCCTCTCTCTCTCAAATACACAAATAAATTAAAAATATTTTTAAAAAGTCAAGCATCAAAGTAGAAAGGAAAGGCTGGATAGATGACTTAGTGGTTAAGGGGCTTGCCTGCAGAGTCTAAGGACCCAGGCTCGATTCGCCAGAACCTACAAAAGCCAGATGCACAGCACATGGTGACACGTGCGTCTGGAGTTTGTTTTCAGTGGCTGGAGGCCCCGGCACACCCATTCTCTCTGTCTATCTCTCTATCCCAAATAAGTAAATAAAAATATAACACCCATGTTGAAATCTGGTCCCCAATTTAACAATGTTAAGACATGGTGGGATCTTTAACATTCTTTTTATTTAAACTTCTTTTTTTTTAAATTTTTATTTATTTATTTAACAGAGAAAGAAGAAAAGAGAGAGAGAGAATGGGCACACTGGGGCCCCCAGCCACTGCAAATGAACTCCAGACGCATGCGCCCCTTGTGCATCTCTCTAATGTGGGTCCTGGGGAATTGAACTTGGGTCCTTTGGCTTTGCAGGCAAATGCCTTAACTGTTAAGCCATCCCTCTAGTCCCATAGTGAGATCCTTTTTTTTTTAATTTTTTTAAAATTTTTTTGAAAATTTATTTATTTGAGAGCAACAGACACAGAGAGAAAGACAAATAGAGGGAGAGAGAGAGAATGGGCGCGCCAGGGCTTCCAGCCTCTGCAAACGAACTCCAGACGCGTGCACCCCCTTGTGCATCTGGCTAACGTGGGACCTGGGGAACCAAGCCTCGAACCGGGGTCCTTAGGTTTCACAGGCAAGCGCTTAACCGCTAAGCCATCTCTCAAGCCCCATAGTGAGATCTTTATGAGGCTTTTTGGGCCAACTCTCATGACAGGATAAACACTGCTCTCCAGAGACTGAATTTTTAGTTTTGAGACAGGGGCTGATGCAGTCCAGGCTAGTCTCAAATCGAGTCTGTGGCCACGGGTGACCCTGAAATGTCAACTCCCGCTGCCTCGACCTCCCACGTGAGTACAGGCCTGAGCCGACACACCTTGTCCATTCCATGCTGGGTCAAACTCAGGGCCTCGTGACCTCAAGGCGAGCACTCTACCAACTGAGCTCCGTCCCCAGCCCAGACATCTTGTTTTTTGTCTGTTTGTTTGTTTGTTTTAACAAGCCTCTGGCTGTATTCCCTAGCCAGGCCTCACCTGAAACTCCTGGTCTAAAACCATTCTCCTGCCTCAGCCTCCCAAATAGTTGTCATTAAGAGACCAGGACCGTGATGCCAGGCCGTGACCTCTCTTTACACCACTGGTTTTGTGGTCTTGCTGATAGGTTCAGATAGATGAAGGCAGAATATGATACAACGTGATAACACATAAGAATATGGTACTAGGGCTGGGGAGATGGCTTAGCAGTTAAGACGTTTGCCTGTGAAGCCAAAGGACCCAGGTTCGATTCCCCAGGACCCACATAAGCCAGATGCACAAGGGGCGCATGCATCTGGAATTAGTTTGCAGTGGCTGGAGGCCCCGGCATGCCCATTCTCTCTGTGTCTGTCTCTTCTCTCCCTGTCTCTCTCTCTCTCTCTCTCTCTCTCTCTCTCTCTCTCTCTCTGTCTCTCTCCTTGCAAATAAATAAAATAAAATAAAAAAGAATATGATACTAAGTGGCAACACATAACAACTTAAGGACACGCAGGAGGATGCCAGGGCACAAGCTGCTAGTGGATGGCTGGCATTGCGTCCTGACTGGTGAAGAGTGTTATCAGCCGGGCGTGGTGGTGCCCGCCTTGAATCCCAGCACTCGGGACGCCGAGGTAGGAGGAGTGCTGTGAGTTCAAGTCCAGCCTGAGACTACATCGTGAATTCCATGTCGGCCTGGGCTAGAGCGAGTACCATCAGTGCCCGGCAGTTTGGGAGACCCCCACCAAGGACTCTGTGGGTAGAGGTTATAACTAACTGCAGGCAATCTGGAAAAGAACTAACAAGTCGGACACGGTGGTGGTACACTCCTAGAATCAATTCCAGCAGGTAGGAAGCAGGAGGATCATGAGTTCAAGGCCATCTTCAGCTACTTAGCAAGTTCTAGGCCAGCCCGAGGTACATGAGACCAGGAAGGGAAGGTGGAAGGAGCAAGGAAGGCAAGGAGGGAGGAAGAAGGAGAAGGAAGGAAGAAGTAAAGACGAGGGAGAAGAGAGGAAATAAAAGAAAGAAATGGAGGAAAACAAAACTAACCTAGATGGGCCCCCTTGACCCTGCAATTGTACATTTCCTAACTATTTCAAGAGAAGACAGCCACGTGGTCTGTTTCTTGGAGTCACTCCGGCTCCTCCATCAGGGTGGAACACGAAGCAGATACTCAATAAGACAAGACTCTGATGAGATAAAAGAACTGAACAAGGTTTCAGTCATTTGACGGTTTCTATCTTGGTCCTCTTTTCTCTTCCTCTCTGCGGATACAGCTCTCCCCTTACAAGACCCCCCGCCCCAAGAGAAAAGAGCAGTGTTCTCTCACAGGTCAGCATAAATCATCTTCAGACCACTAATGGACCTTGGGCCCCGGTTCAGGGAACACAACAGGGGAAATAAGGCCGGACACAGAGCCATTACCCATCGGAGACGGTGCTTTGGGAAACTCTGGTCAAGTGTGGCAAGAGCGGCGCATTGGCAGACAGCTAGAAGATGCAGAAAGTAGACGCAGCAAAGCTGAGGCCTCACCGGAGCACGCTCCGGAGCGCACCCGCCTCCTCAGCTTACCTAGTTAAGTTCGTTGCCCGCTACTGTGAACTGTGTTTTGCCTCCAGCGGAGACACCAGAGTGGGCTTAAAACCTGGTGAGAGGCGGGGCGTGGTGGCGCGCTTGAATCCCAGCACTCAAGAGGCAGAGGTAGGAGGATCTCTGTGAGTTCGAGGCCACCCTAAGACTACATAGCGAATTACAGGTCAGCCTGGGCCAGAGGGAGACCCTACCTCAATTTAAAAAAATAAATAAATAAAAGCTGGGTGTGGTGGTGCACGCCTTTAATCCCAGCACTCGGGAGGCAGAGGTAAGAGGATCGCTGTGAGTTTGAGGCCACCCTGAGACTACATAGTGAATTCCAGGTCAGCCTGGGCTGGGCTAAAGTGAGTCCCTACCCCCGGGGGGTGGGAGGAACTGGTAAAAGAATATTACTGCAATTCCTCCTAAATCCACCACAAAGAACAAATCCTTTAATACACATTGCAGGTAAAATGCTGTGCTCAGACAGGGCAAGCGCCTGTAATCCAGTGAGGGGAAAAAAAAAAAAAAAACAACATTAAAACTCTGCTGGCCCCATAAACTCTTAAAGAAAAAGTACTGGAATTGACTGCCCAGCTCACCTGCAAAGAGATCTTGACAAGGTACTTGGCATGTCATTCCCAAGACACAACTTCCAAGAACTGAAATCAGACTTAGTCACCTCCTACCTCTCCCTTCCCACACGCTCTACCTCTTCGTTTGCAGCTTTCAAGAACTGAAGGGACTGGGGTCACGGCAGACACTGCGGCTATTCTGAGCATTCAAAGGGGTTCAAAAAGTTAAGCGCAGCTTCCACTCTCATAGTAACAGCTCTCCAAGGAAACCCCAGTGGATTTCAACAATACTTTATGGATAACTCAGAGGAGAGAGTTAGTCAGTGTCCACACACTGAGGTCCTACCTTCCTGCGAGAGGAGTTTCGTGTCTATAACCGCCTATGTTTCAGCTGGAAGCAGTCTGAGCATTTCTGAAAAGCCATCGGGAAGAGAGCCAGAACCAGTAAAAGTCCCAAAGCCGGGGCTGGAGAGATAGCTCAGCAATTGGGGCTGCTTGTTTGCAAGGCCTAATGGCCTGGGTTTGACTCCTCAGCATCCATGTAAAGCCAGATGCACAAAGTGGCACATGGGTCTGGAGTTTGGTTGCAGCAGCAAGAGGCCTGGTGTGTACACACACACACACACACACACACACACACCTCCTCCTCTTGCAAATAAATAATACCAGTATTTTTAATATTTTTATTTTATTTACGTGACAGAGAAAGAGGGAGAGGAAAAAAAAATGGTGTGCCAGGGCCTCCAGCCACTGCAAACGAACTCCAGACACGTGCGCCCCCTTGTGCTAAGGTGGGTCTTGGGGAATCAAACCTGGGTCCTTTGGCTTTGCAGGCAATCACTTAACCGCTAAGCCATCTCTCCAGCCCAATAAAAATATTTTTAAAAAGTGTCCCAAAGCTATTAAGAGCCGGACTGTTGGAGAGTAAAGGGGCTCACTACAGTCTCATCCTAGCATGGGCACTTTTGCAATTGTCTTTGGTTTGTTTCTCCAAAACAGAGACAGACAGACAGACAGACAGCAGTGTCAATCTGATTCTCACAAGCCTTCCTCACAACTGACATCCACAGGCTGCCATCACCCTCAAGGGAGCTAGGAGCCCAGTTCCCTGACATGCCCATCCTTCCAAGTGTCTCTCCATCAGTTAGGCCTCCCAAATTTTTGTTTGCTTGTTTGAGGTAGGGTCTTGCTCTAATCCAGGCTGACCTGGAATCCACTATGTAGTCTCAGGCTGACCTCACAGAGATCCTCCTAAAGTCATGCGCCACCATGCCCAGCTAACTTTTTTTGTTGTTATTATTTTGAGGTCCGAACAGGTTAGCTTCAGTCTCTAGATCAGCAAGCCTCAGTCTCCCCTGCGGCCTGCGCCACCATACCCATTTCAAGGTTTGCCAACTTTGAGAAGAAAGCAAGGAAACTTCAGATGGCAGCTGAATGGGGAAATAACAACAGACAACAAAGTGACCACTTGGAAAAAGGGAGAGTGGGATTTTTTTTTTCTTTTAAGGAAACTTCCTTTGTGTGTGTGTGGGGGGGGGATATTGAAGATGTATGTCCTCCAACCAGGGAAGGAATATGCGCGCGCTCCCAGCGACTCTAAACGTGAGTGTGATGGCCTTTTTTGTTGGTGGGAGCGCTGGGGTTTTTGTTGTTAATATTATTGGTTTTTTAGCACCAAACTTTAACTACATTTACGGGGAGGAACAGCTGTGATCAAACCAGATGTGCTTGAAGCTTTCTCTGCGGGACACAAAGCACGTCCTCTCCGCCTGTCTTTCTCTGCCATTCTTCACGGGGTGGCAGTCGGGACACCAGACCCAACCGGCGCGTTCCTGTCGCCACTCCAGACCCTGCCTGCTGCCAGCATCGGGTGGAGGGAGCGGGGAGGAGGGGTGAGGGTGCGATGGAACCAGGGCTCCAGCGTCCCTCCCGCGACTGCGGGGCGGCCCCTCCCGGGCACCCCAACGCTGGCGAAAGCCCCCCTGGGCCAGGGCGCCAGAAGGGCGCGGTGCAGAGGCAGCCGTGCCCGGCCGCAGACCACCCCCAGGGCGCGCGCGCGAGCGCACCGGGTCGGCACGTTACCTGTTCTGCCAGCCCTGGAGCAGGTTGGTGTATTTGCTGAGCACACCTTCGAGCGCCGGCTCCCTCCGGCGGCCACCTCCTCCGGACGGGCTAGCGGCCACCGAACCGGGACTGCTACGACTGCCCCCGCCGCCCAGCCCGACGCTGGCCACCGATCGGCCGGACACTCCACGACCCGACAGGGAACAGGAAGGCGAGGAACCCGCCGACGTGGCCCGGCTGCTGCTGCGGCTGCTGCTGTTGCTGCCCCCCGCCGCCGTCCGCGCCCTGGATCGTCCTCTCCATGGTCCCTGCGCGCCCGGGACGCCAGTGACCGCCGCGGTGGCGGCCCGGCGGCTGCGGCTGCTGCTGCCACCGCCTCTGTCGCCTCTGTCAGCGGCTGCTGCTGCTGCTCCGGGCCGCGCGTGGCTGCTCCGAATCCCCGGGAAATGCCTGACTCATACAGGAGGAGGAGGAGGAGGAGGAGGGAAGGAGGCTGGGAAGGAAGCCAGCGGGGCTGGATGCAGCTGCGGCCGCCCCTCCTCCAGCCGCGGCCAGGGCCCGGCCCCGCCCTCCCGCCACTTCCCCGGCAAGTTCAGAGCTGCGCGTCCCTCCTCCTCCTCCTCCTCCTCCTCCTCCTGCTCGGATCGCTCGCGGGGGAAGGCCCAGGATGGGAGGTGGGGGATGCTCCGGGGTCCCCACAGGCCGGAGGATGGGCACGCCCTAGATCGGCGCCCTGCACCCCAGCCTTCCTCCGGTCTCTTCCCCCAGTTAAGATCCCCAGGGTTGAAAGGGAATCCGGGGGTGCATCCCACTCCGCCCCTAACCCACCGAGGGGACCTGGAGGGAAGGATGACCCCACCCACTGGGTACAGCCGGATGTGGAGCCGACCAGCCTGAGGGACACCAGCCAGCTCTTGCTTGGGTGACTGGCGCCCGGGAGCCTGGGCCAGGCACGTACACAGCCACCTGGGAATTAGCCTCGCAGGTCCGGGGAGCCCAGGACCAGGGCAGCGAGTCCCCCACCACCACCACCACCACACACACCACCACCACCGCCGCCACCACACCGGGCACCCATAGGGCTCTCCTGCTGGTTTAATGGGGAAGAACATGGAAGGGCAGGGGACTTTGCCAGGTGAGCCCTCCTGCCCGCCTGGGGCGTTTCCACACAGCGGAGTTGCCATCAATGCATCACGGACCACCCCGGGCCTGCAACTGGAGCAGGTGAGCGAACACGTGCATAGGTTTGCGCCAAGGGTCGCCCTCAAGAGAGTGCTCTGGGGACCCTCAAGCGCTGGCCTCATGCTAATCCCCCACCACCACCACCCTGATGGACAGTGACCCACGCGACGAGTCATCCCTTGTCCCGTTGCCATCCGGAACCTCGCACCTGGAAGCCAGGGGTGCAGAAACCGCAGGGCGACGGCAATGACCCAAAACTGACCCACCGCCCGCCTCGGTCGGCTGTGACTTTCCCCTGCCTCGGCGCACACACGCTGCGCTTCTCCACCCAAAACTCTTTGGCAAAAGTAAATGACTTGTGCTCTCCATCCCACTGGTAATCTTTTGCGACTATAAATATTCAATGCAATCTGGATGTTTCTAAAATTACCTAGCTGTGAGGAGGGGAGATACACACACACACACACACACACACCACACACAAGGCTAGAGGATAGGTAACCCAACCCAAAGCATCTACAAACCCCTAAACCAGATAAGTAATTCAACAGTTTAAAAAAACTGTTAGATGGGCTGGAAGGATGGCTTAGCAATTAAGGTGTTTGCCTGCAAAGCCAAAAGATTCCAGTTCGATTCTCCAAGACCAAGGAGGCCAGATGCACAAGGGGGCACATGCATCTGGAATTCCTTTGCAGTGGCTGGTGGCCATGGAGCTCTCATTCTCTCTCCCTCTCTATCTCTCTGTCTTCCTCTCTCTCAAATAAATAAATAAATAAATAAAAATATATTTTGCTCTTTCCAGTCTCCAATCTTTCCAGGAAGATTTCAGATTTACCTCTGCAGATTTTCAGACAAAAAGTTTCTGGGGCTGATTAGAAACAGTTGTGCCACCAAGAGATGGCTCAGCCTGCAAAGCCTGAGGCTGAGGTTCTGTTCCCCAGTATCCACCTAAAGCCATATGCAAAAAGTATGTCTGAAGTCCCTTTGCAATAAGAGGCCCTGGTGCACCAATTCTCTCCCTCTCTTTCTCCCTCTCTCCCAACCTTTCCCTCCTTGCAAATAAATAAAAGTAGATTTCTTAAATTACAAATCCAAAGCCAGGTGTGGTGGCTCACGCCTTTGAGCCCAGCACTCAGGAGGCAGAGGTAGGAGGATTGCCGTGAGTCGAGGCCACCCTGAGACTACATAGTGAATTCTAGGTCAGCCTGAGCAAGAGTGAGAACCTACCTTGGAAATCAAAAAAAAAAAAAAAAGTAATAATAATAATACAACTCCAGCAGGGCATGGTGAGGCACGTCTTTAATCCCAGCACTCAGAAGGCAGAGATAGGAGGATCATTGTGAGTATGAGGCCACCTGGAGACAACGTAGTGAATTCCAGGTCAGCCTGAGCTAGACTGAGAGACACTACCCTAAAAAAACAAAACTAAAAAATAAAATTACACTCGCAGTGAGTTGTTGGCCAGGAAGATCACTGATACCCCTAAAACATTACAGGCCATGGCCAAGGCTCTTGGTTTCCCACCAGGAAGATATGGTAAGAGCCTATTGCTGAAGACTCCACATACTTGAGCTGCAAAGTCACTGAGAAATCCTGCTGGAGCTGAGCTGAAAACCTCCGCCGTGTAGACCAGCTGACAGAAAGCTAGAGGAAAAAGCTGTGCTGCATGCAGTTCAATGGGAGAGAGTGAGAAACCACCAGTGAAGATACTCAACAGTGGACACTGCAAGCCTTATATTTGACCAGCCAGGCCAAATGAGCCAACGGGTGCAATAGTGGCATGTCTGTTATGAGAGAAACCAACTGCCCTCCAACTGGACTGGAGGCCCGCTCCATGGGAAGGAACATATCCCTGATAGTGAAACCCTACAACAGGGGCAGTCATGAGCCCCTAGGGGTGTAACGTCTGCTGCTGTCTGGCTAAATGTATATACTATGCTTATCAAACTGCCCACTTCTCTTAATGTTCATACCCATATATTAATGCTACTCTCACTTGTGGTTAGAGAAGCTTCTCTTTTCAGATGGTGGTGACCTTGGGATGACTCAGAAGGCATCATGGTGCTGAGAAGAAGTGACAGAGGAGTGCTCAGCGTCCATTGCGGAAGAGGTGGCGGGAAGAACGTAAGAGCTGGGAGTCCGCTGGTCCTCGGTCCTGGCCTGAGGCATCCTGCAGATCCCGCCCGGTCTGGGCACCTCCAACACCAGACCATTCATCAAGGATGCTGTACCTAAGGCCCAGAAGTGTGTTACCCAAGATGATGAGTGCTGACATGGGTGATCTTCCTGCAAGAGTGGGTGCAGTAAAGGAAGAAAACCTGAAGGTGAAGGAAGTCAGAAAACCAAGTTCTTGGACAGTACATAAAAAACCCTCATGTCTGCTTGGTTTTTTCTTGAACAACTTCCATGATTGTAAACAATATCCCATGGTAATGCCCTCCCTCCCCACACTTTCCCCTTTGAAACTCCATTCTCCATCATATCCCCTCCCCACCTCAATCAGTTTCTCTTTTATTTTGATGTCATGATCTTTCCCTCCTATCATGATGGTCTTGTGTAGGTAGTGTCAGGCACTGTGAGGTCATGGATATCCAGGCCATTTTGTATCTGAGGGGAGCACGTTGTAAGGAGTTTACCTTTCCTTTGGCTCTTACATTCTTTCCGCCTCCTCTTCTGCAATAGACCCTGAGCCTTGGAAGGTTACTTTTTTTTTACACTTTCTTCCTTTTTATTTATATATTTATAAGCAGAAAAAGAGACAGAGAGAGAAAGAAGAAAGACAGAGAGAGAATGAGCGCCCCAGGGCCTCCAGCCACTGCAAATGAACTCCAGATGCATGTGTCCCTTGCGCATCTGGCTTACATGGATCATGGGGAATCAAACCTGGGTCCTTTGGCTTCACAGGCAAATGCCTTAACCGCTAAGCCATCTCTCCAGCCCCTCATGTCTGCTTTTAGTGTTTTGCAAACAACTGACATAAAAAGCAAAAGAAGGCTGGAGAGATGGTTTAGCTGTTAAGCACTTGCCTGTGAAGCCTAAGGGCCCGGGTTCGAGGCTTGATTCCCCAGGACCCACATTAGCCGGATGCACAAGGGGGCACACGCATCTGGAGTTCGTTTGCAGTGGCTGGAGGCCCTGGGGCGCTCATTCTCTCTCTATCTGCCTCTTTCTGTCTGCCACTCTCAAATAAATAAATAAAAATAAACAAAAAATTTTTTGAACGCAAAGGAAAATAAGGGATTCATTTCCCTCTGTTTCATGGAGTTGCTGCGCTTTTTTTCCCCCTTAAAACTTGTATAGAATCCAAGACTTACCTTGTGGCTTCCCTGAGTATTTATGAAGATAATGTCAGAGCTAAGTAAAATTGACTGCATAACAGGAGACTTTCATGCATTTGTGTATTACCTTAGTCTATGAAACTGTGAAGACGTAGAGACTTTATAATTAGAATTACAAGCCAGGCGTGGTGGCACACTCCTTTAATCCAGCACTCAGGAGGCAGAGGTAGGAGGATCACTGTGAGTTCGAGGCCACCCTGAGACTACATAGTGACTTCCAGGTCAGCCTGAGCTAGATTGAGACCCTGCCTCAAAAAAGCAAAGCAAAAAAAAA
Organism: Jaculus jaculus; assembly: GCF_020740685.1. NCBI lineage: Eukaryota > Metazoa > Chordata > Mammalia > Rodentia > Dipodidae > Jaculus > Jaculus jaculus. The sequence goes on from NC_059118.1 coordinate 11,117,751, forward strand.
ATTAGAATTACATATGTTTATGAAACTTGAAGATGGGTATTTTATCGAATTTGGCCTGGCATATAGGTTTAGCACTGTCTTTTACTATAAGCTTTTACTTAGTAAAATATACAAGAAAATAACCATGTTGTGAAAAAGTGACCAAAATCATGTACTGAAAGCACAGCCTTCTGTACCCTGTCCACCGTCCTGTGCCTCCACTTTCCCATTTCTCTCCTGAAAGTGACTTTGGTAGTTAATTTCCCCTGACAGTGACCTGAACTTAACCAGAACTGGATGCTCCTTAGCAGAGGCTTGACCTTTGTGATACTGAGTGACAAGGTAGGATGCTGGTTTCCCTTCGACCAATTGAAACCAGATTGAGGCTATTCAAAATGAAATCCCCCCCCCCCCCTTGAAACTGAATTGTCATATTGACAAGGTAAAAAACTTCCTAGCCAGGCGTGGTGACACACGCCTTTAATCCCAGCACATGGGAGGCAGAGTTCAAGGCCATCCTGAGACTACATAGTGAATTCCAGGCCAGCCTGGGCCAGAGTGAGACCCTACCTCAAAAAAACAAAACAAAACAAAACAAAACTTTTCTAGTAACCCATTTGGTATTTGAAAAGGCAGGTTATGTGTGCTAGAAATATAAAATCTTGAAGAAAAATAGAAATTGGGTAGAAAACTTAATAAACAGAAGTAACCAACTCCAGGGTTTTCACTGCAGGTACGTATTATTTCTAGCCCAGAGACCTGGTAAGGAACGTGTAAGTGGGGATGAAGTCTGACACGTGGACTCAGTAAACCACATGCTAATGGCACCACTTAGCATTTGGTCTCAGAGTTTTGTTTGTATCCAGTAGATCAACTGTTGAAACCACATTGAGAGTATATTAGTGTCAAAATCAGAAAGAAGTGGGAGAGTTGTATATATGTAATAACCGTTACCTTAGTATTTAATCTCACTCGTTTTCCCAGAATTTTCCATTCAAACCTCTTACTTGGTTTGCAGAGTTTTAGTCATTTTTAACTATTTTTTTTTTAATTTTTTAACTTTTTTTTATTAACAATTGCCATGATTATAAAAAATAATACCCCATGGTAATACCCCCACCCCCCCACTTGCCCCTTTGAAACTCCACTCTCCATCATACCCCCTCCCCTATTTTTTATTAACAACTTCTATGATTATAAAAAATACTCCATGGTAATACCCCCCTCCCCCCCACTTGCCCCTTTGAAACTCCACTCTCCATCATACCCCCTCCCCTATTTTTTATTAACAACTTCTATGATTATAAAAAATACTCCATGGTAATACCCCCTCCCCCCCACTTGCCCCTTTGAAACTCCACTCTCCATCATACCATCTCCCCTATTTTTTTTTTACTATTTAGATTATAGATTATATTTGATAAAGGAGTCAATAGCAGAAATAATATTAAAACATTACTTTAGGAAGGTATCCACTGATAGAGCTTATGGTGGTTTGATTTGGGCTGCTTTAATCATGGGATAATCTTATGTAGCAGTGTTAAGATTTAACAAATGAAAATGTAACAGTCACATTGCAAACATTTTGCATCCCTTCTGTGACCTGATTTACAAATATTTAAAGTTGTGTTCCAGTTCTGCCTTGCTGTTTAATAAAATGCTGTTTTCGAAGAAGAAAGAAAGAAAGAAAGAAAGAAAAAAAGAAAGAAAGAAAGAAAGGGAATGTAAGAGCCAAAGGAAGGGTAGGACTCCTTACAACATGCTTTTCTAGACACAAAATGGCCTGGATACCCATGCCCTCACAGTGCCTGACACTACCTACACAAGACCATCATAAGAGGAGGAAAAGATGATGACATCAAAATAAAAGAGAGACTGATTGAGATGGGGAGGGGAAATGATGGAGAGTGGAGTTTCAAAGGGGAAAGTGGGGGAAGGGAGGGAATTACCATGGGTTATTATCTATAATTAAGGAAGTTGTCAATTAAAAAAATAAAATAAAATTATAATATGTAAGTTAGATGAACAGATTACTGAGGGTGGAATGGCCTAAGTGACATTAGGAAAAGAGACTGACTAAAGGAAGGGTGGAGGGAGGGCTAGTCAAAATCTAAGAGGGTATGAAACTGGTTATCATTACCCTGTAGCATGCAAAAAAAATAAAGTTTGTTATAAGCTAACAAGATTTTAGCATCATTTTTAAATTTAATATATTTATTTTTTTATCAACAACTTCCATGATTATAAAAAATAATCCCATGGTAATACCCTCCCTTCCCCCTCTTTCCCCTTTGAAACTCCATTCTCTGTCATATCTCCTCCCCATCTCAATCAGTCTCTCTTTTATTTTGATGTCACAATATTTTCCTCCTATTATGATGGTCATGTGTAGGTAATGTCAGGCATTGCAAGGTCATGGATATCCAGGCCATTTTGTGTCTGGGGAGAGCATGTGGTAAGGAGTCCTACCTTTCCTTTGGCTCTTACATCCTTTCTGCCACCTCTTCCACAATAGACCCTGAGCCTTGGAAGGCATGATAGAGATATTACAGTACTGAGCACTGCAGTCACTTCTTTCTAGCACCATGATGCCTTCTGAGTCATCCCAAGGACACTGCCATCTGAAAAGAGAAGATTCTCTACCAAAAGTGAGAGTAGCATTAATATAAGGGTATGTACATTAAGAGAAGTGCTTACTGGGCAGTTTGATAAGCATAGTATATACATTTAGCCAGACAGCAGCAGATGTTACACCCCTAGGGCTCATGACTACCCCTGTTTTAAATTTTCAATATCAGGGATATATTCCTCCCATGGTGCGGGCCTCCAGTCCAATTAGAGTGCAGTTGGTTTCCACCAGGACAGAAGTGCCACTATTACACCCTTTGGCTCATTTGGTCTGGCTGGCCAAATATAAGGCTTGCAATGTCCACTGTTGAGTATCTTCACAGGTGATTTCTCTCTCTCCCATTGAACTGCATGTAGAATGGCTTCTTCCAGCTTTCCATCAGCTGGTCTATGTGGAGGAGGTGATCAGCTCAGCTCCAGCAGGATTTCTCAGTGGCCTTGCAGCCCAAGTAAGCATCATTTTTTTTTTTCAAGGTTAAGGTCTCAGACTGACCTGGAACACACTCTGTAGACCCAGACTGGCATCGAACTCATGGTGATCCCACTACCTCTGCCTCCCAAGTGCTGGCAGTAAAGATGTGTACCACCACACCTAGCTAACGTCATGGTTAATTACAGTCATAACGCTGCCTAAGCCACCTGACACGGTGATCAGTATGTGAATGCCCAAGCCCTCCATCGACATGACGCCTAAGCAGGTGGGAACAAAGTGAACAATCCGTACTCACTTTACTGGAGACCGCCACCCCAACATGGTCAAGAAAGGAAAAAGTGCGGCTGGAGAGATGGCTTAGTGGCTAAGGCACCTGCCTGCAAAGCCAAAGGTCCCAGGTCTGATTCCCCAGGACCCACGTAAGCCAGATGTACAAGGGGGCGCATGCGTCTGGAGTCTGTTTGCAGCGGCTGGAGGCCCTGGTGCGCCCATTCTCTCTGTCTCTCTTTGTCTATTTCTCTCTCTCTCAAATAAGTAAATAAATTTAAAAAAACAATTAAGAAAACTAATAATAATAACAACAACAAAAGACAAACCAGCAGTCCTCATAAGAAGTTGACGCCCTTCCCTTCTCCACGTGGGTACAAGGGGCTGGTGGAGGTTTTCCAGAAGTTTCTTCCAGGGCCCTACAGCTGGGAGCATGACCCATGCCAACGGACACATGCGCTGTGGGAGAACAGAGCGGACTTTGACCTTGTTGGGCAGGTGAGTCACATGAAACTTGGCCACCCGGAGAGGAAAAATTGTCACAACCTCTGGTTTCATGTCAGTTGCATCTGTGCTCCAAGCACTTTGTCTCGTGTGTTCTCCAGTCCAGATAATGAGCCCCAAAAGGCTGGTCTTCCAGTACTTTACGATGACCTACGTGCTGTTGGAAATGTTACAGACACAGCAACCTCGCAACAACGCGGCAGGCTTGCTTTGTTTTGTTTTGTTTTGTTTTTCCCATTAGTCAATTCAACGCCCCCTCCTCAGTTCTCATGGAGCCAGAATCTGAAATCAGATCGCTTTGTGTCATGAGCCTCATGTCTGCGCATGTGTGTGCGGAGTATGTAGGGCATGAGTGGGGTGGCATGTGCGTGTGTACAGTTTATGTATACTGTGTGTGCAGATGGGCGCACCCCACACACGTGCATGTGGAAGCCAGAGGAGAACGTGCGGCACCCTGCGTCCATTGCTCATCCCGCTGTTTCCTTGAGATAGAGTCGCTTCCTGAACCCACAGTGCCTTGAATCCAGCACTCAGGGGGCAAAAGTAGGAGGATCGCTGTGAGTTCGAGACCAGGCTGAGACTACACAGTGAATTCCGGGTCAGCCTGAGCTAGAGTGACATCCCACCTTGAAATAAATAGTAAGTAAACCTAGAGCTGCCTTTTTTTTTTTTTTTTTTTTTTAGTTAAAATGGCTTATCAGAGAGCTCCAGTGATTCTCCTCTTTCCAACCCATCACACACACACACACACACACACACACACACACACACACACACACAGAATTAGGGTTACAGGCGTGCAAACCATAGCCGACTTTTATGTGGGCGCTAGAGATCAAGCTGCCACAGGTCCTCAAGGTTGACCGCAATGAGCCATCTTCCCAGCCTGAGACTCAGTTATTTTTTGTTTCGTTTTATTTTATTTTACTTTATGAGAGGGAGAGAGTGAAAGAATTGGAGCGCCAGGGCATCTAGCCGCTGCCGTCGATCTCAGGTGCATGTGACACTTTATGTGCATATGTCACCTTGTGTGTCTGGCTTAAGTGCTGCTACGGAATCGAACCCTGGTCCTTAGGTTTCTCAGGCAAACACTTCAATCACTAAGCCATCTCTCCAGCCCCTGCAGTTCTTTTTTAAAAATTATTTGTTTATTTGTTTGTTTGTTTGCACACATTTGCAAACACGCATGTACATGCTAGGGTCTTGCCACTGCAAATGAAATCTCATGTGGCTTACATGGGTAGGGTGGGAATTGAACCCAGGCCAGTAGACTTTACAAGGCAGCAGTGTTAACCACTGAGTCATCTCTTCAGCCCTGAGCCTTAATTCATAACTACTCTATTACACTACGTGTGACATGACTTCTTGTTTCTTTTAGAGACAGAGAGAGAGAGAATGGGTGCACCAGGGCCTTCAGCCACTGCAAACTCCAGACTTATGCACCACCCATGTGCATCTGGGTTACATGGGTTCTGGGGAATCAAACCTGGGTCCTTAGGCTTCTCAAGCAAATGCCTTAACCACTAATCCATCTCTCCAGCCTGGGACATTCATTGCTCCTTTTTTTTAAATCGTCTTTATTTATGTTATTTTACTTTTTATTTATTTTATTTTTAATCGTTTTTAATTATTTATTTTTATTAGAGACAGAGGCATGGAGGGAGAGAGAGAGAATGGGCACATCAGGGCCTCCAGCCACACTGCAAGCGAACTCCAGATATATGCACCACAATGTACATCTGGCTAACGTGGGACCTGGAGAATCGATCCTGGGTCCTTAGGCTTTGCAGGCAAGTGCGTTAACCACTAAGCCCTTATGAAGTATTTTTTAGTCGTTTTTATTTATTTATTTTTATTAGGAACAGAGCTGATGACCTCCTCCATGTAGACCAGCTGACAGAAAGCTAGAAGCCATTCTACATGTAATTCAATGGGAGAGAGATACCACCAGTGAAGATACTCAACAGTGGACACTGCAAGCCTTATAATTACAGCTCTTTTTAAGTGTGCTTTTGTATTGTTTTGTTTTGTTTTGTTTTATTTTGAGGTAGGGTCTCACTCTAGCCCAGGCTGATCTGGAATTCTCAGGGTGGCCTTGAACTCACCTCAATCCTCCTGCCTCTGCCTCCCAAGTGCTGGGATTAAAGGCGTGCGCCACCACACCCAGCTCAAGTGTTTTGTTTTTGTTTCAATCGTTTTTATTTATTTATTTTTATTAGAAACAGAAGGACTGAGAAGGAGGGAGAAAGAATGGGGGTCATTGTTTCTTAATGGATTGTTTCATTTCCTGTGCTTAATGAGACCGTGGAAAGTACTGCTCAGAGAGCTCAGAATTCCATTTCCTGTTATGTTTCTGCTCCTTTAGGAATCGATTCTCCCATCTGCTCTCCGCAGGAACCAGGGAGGAGGCCGGACTCCCTAAGCCCAGCAACAGGGCGGCACACAATGGTGCCAACCTACTGTATAGTGAGATCCTGACCCTATTCACCCAGCCCCCCCCCCCCCAGCACAAACTGACTGGGGAAATAGACCAAATAAATAGGTTTCTTAGCCGGGCATGGTGGCACACGCCTTTAATCCCAGTACTTGGGAGGCAGAGGTAGGAGGATCGCCATGAGTTCGAGGCTACCCTGAGACTACATAGTGAATTCCAGGTCAGCCTGGGCTAGAGTGAGACCCTATCTCAAAAAACCAAAAAAATAAAATAAAATAAAATAAATAGGTTTCTTTTTTGTGAAAACAAAGGGTGACAGAAAGGGCAAGCCCCGGTTTCCATTCCACAAGAAGGGGTGGAAAGAACGTAAGAGACAGAGGATGGGGAGGAGGGCTGTGGAGTGCTGTCTTCTGAACACACATGTGACTGTTGTGAGCAGGAGACGTGGCTTAGCGGTTAAGCGCTTGTCTGTGAAGCCTAAGGACCCCGGTTCGAGGCTCGGTTCCCCAGGTCCCACGTTAGCCAGATGCACAAGGGGGCGCACACATCTGGAGTTCATCAGCAGTGGCTGGAGGCCCTGGCGCGCCCATTCTCTCTATACATAGCTTCTTTCCCTCTGTCTGTCGCTCTCAAATAAATAAATAAAAAAAAATGTTTTAAGTGGCTGCTGCGTTCATGACCTTACAGCGACTGCCATTGCCTGTACAGGACCTGCAGAGCACAGGACCCATCAGCATTCCACTGTAGACGATGGAAGAGGGCAAAGAAGACTAGTCATCAAGATATAAGAGGAACCAGTGGAAAAGAAGGAGGGGGCCAGTGGAATGGGGAAGAGGGACAAAGTGTAATGGGAGGGGATTATAATAAAAATACAATACGGCCAGACATGGAGACACACCCCTTTAATCCCAGAACTCAGGAGGCAGGAGGATCACTGTGAGTTCGAGGCCAGCCTAGTAGTACAGAGTGAGTCCCAGGTCAGCATAGGCTAGCGACCCTACCTCGAGAATAAAATATAACATGTACATGTATGAAAATTATCACTAGTTACCTAAGAGCCAGGAGCGGTGGCTCATGACTTTAATCACAGCACTTGGGAATCAGAGGTAGGAGGATTGTCATGAGTTTGAGGCCTCCCTGAGACTACATGGTTAATTCCTGGTCATTTTAGGCTACAACAAAGCCCTACCTTAAAAAAAAAAAAAAAGTTACTTAAAAGCTGGGTGTGGTTATGCACACCTTTAATCCCAGTATTCAGGAAGCAGCGATAGGAGGATCACTGTGAGTTGGCCACTCTGAGACTACACAGTGAATTCCAGGTCAGCCTGGGCTAGAGCAAGATCCTACCTTGAAAAACCAAACAGAAAAAGAAAAAAAAAAGGGGAGGGAGGGAGGGAAAATAAATACATAGAAAGTTCCCATCCAGCCAGGTGTGGAGGCACATGCCTTTCATCCCAGCACTCGGGAGGCAGAGATAGGAGGAGGATCACTATGAGATCCTGGCCATCCTGTGACTACATAGTAAATTCCAGGTCAGCCTGGACTAGAGTGAACCCCTACCTCGAAAAACCAAAAACAAAGTAGAATGATTGAGATGTGGAGGTATTATGATGGAGAATGGAATTTCAAAGGGGAAAGTGCGAGGGGGGGAGGGTATTACCATGGGATATTTTTTATAATCATGGAAAATGTTAATGAAAATTGTGAAAAGAGGGCTGGAGAGATGGCTTAGCGGTTAAGCGCTTGCCTGTGAAGCCTAAGGACCCCGGTTCGAGGCTCGGTTCCCCAGGTCCCACATTAGCCAGATGCACAAGGGGGTGTACGCATCTGGAGTTCGTTTGCAGAGGCTGGAAGCCCTGGTGCGCCCATTCTCTCTCTCCATGGAAATAGAAAAAACAATCCAAAAATTCATTTGGAATCACAAAAAACCTCGAATATCTAAAATAATACTGAGCAACAAAAAAGAGACTGGTGGTATCACCATACCTGATTTTAACCTATACTACAGAGCCATAGTAACAAAAACAGCATGGTACTGGCACAAAAACAGACATGTAGATCAGTGGAACAGAATAGAGGACCCAGATGTAAGCCCAAGTAGCTATAGCCACCTGATATTCGATAAAAATGCCAAAAATACTCATTGGAGAAGAGACAGCCTCTTCAGCAAATGGTGTTTTGAAAACTGGATAAATATCTGCAGAAGGATGAAAATAGATTCTTCTCTCTCGCCATGCACAAGAATTAAGTCCAAATGGATTAAAGACCTTAACATCAGACCGGAAACTTTGAAACTGCTAGAGGAAAAAGTAGGGGAAACCCTTCAACATATTGGTCTTGGCAAAGACTTTCTGAATACAACCCCAATTGCTCAGGCAATAAAACCACAGATTAACCACTGGGACCTAATGAAATTACAAAGATTTTGCACAGCAAAGGACACAGTGAAAAAAGCAAAGAGGCAACGTACAGAATGGGAAAAAATCTTCGCCAGCTATATATCTGATAGAGGATTAATATCTAGGATATACAAAGATCTCAAAAAGTTAAAGAATAAGGAATCAAACAAGCCAATCAAAAAATGGGCTATGGAGCTAAATAGAGAGTTCTCAAAGGAAGAAATACGAATGGCATATAAGCATCTAAAAAAATGTTTTACGTCACTAGTCATCAGGGAAATGCAGATTAAAACTACATTGAGATTCCATCTCACTCCTGTCAGATTGGCCACCATCATGAAAACAAATGATCATAAATGTTGGCGGGGATGTGGAAAAAAAGGAACCCTTCTTCACTGCTGGTGGGAATGCAATCTGGTCCAGCCATTGTGGAAAACAGTGTGGAGGTTCCTAAAACAGCTAGAGATTGATTTACCATATGACCCAGCTATAGCGCTCCTAGGCATATATCCAAAGGACTCATCTCATTTCCTTAGAAGTACATGCTCAACCATGTTTATTGCTGCTCAATTTATAATAGCTGGGAAATGGAACCAGCCTAGATGTCCCTCAACAGATGAGTGGATAATGAAGATGTGGTACATTTATACAATGGAGTTCTACTCAGCGGTAAAGAAAAATGAAGTTATGAAATTTGCAGAAAAATGGATGGACCTGGAAAGTATTATACTAAGTCAGGTAACCCAGGCCCAGAAAGCCAAGCGCCACATGTTCTCTCTCATATGTGGATCCTAGCTACAGATGACTGGGCTTCTGCGTGAGAATGAAAATACTTAGTAGCAGAGGCCAGTAAGTTGAAAAGGAGACATAAAGGGTGGAGAAAGGAAGGGAGGAGGATACTTAATAGGTTGATATTGTATATATGTAAGTACAATGATTGTAATGGGGAGGTAATATGATGGAGAATGGAATTTCAAACGGGAAAGTGTGGGGGTGGGGAAGGAGGGAATTACCATGGGATATATTTTATAATCATGAAAAATGTTAATAAAAATTTAAAAAAATAAATAAATAAATAAATAAATAAAAAAGAAACAGACCTCAACTAAGGTGGATATGAACACTCCCACCCCCGCAAGCTCTGTGTATAGGCTGTAGCAGAGGTGACCTGTGTAAGTATGATGTCACCATGAGGCCTGATTCAAAGCAATCTGGGTGTCCTTGTCCCCAGATGATGAAAAAAAAAAAAAAATTGTGAAAAGATAAAAAAAATAAAAACATTAAAAAAAAAAAAAGAAAAAGAAAAAAGTTCCCATCCAAAAATAAAGTGATGTCCAGGCAGTTTGACGAATGCAGACCAAAGCCAACGAGGAACGGACACCAACCATGTCTCTCCATTTTCCAATTTAACTTGCATTTCTCACTCTTCTTTTATCGTTGATTTTGTTTTGTGTTGTGATAGGACCCCACTTATGCTGGCCTAGGACTCACTCTGTAGACCAGGCTAGCCTCAAACTCCTAGCAATCTTCCTGCCTTAGTCTCCCAAGTGATGGGATTACATGGATGAACCACCACACCTGGCCTCTTCCCAGTGGTCTACCTGATAGAATATGCCATGGACTGTAGAAGCAGGATGAATCCAGTCTCAGTATTTTGTTTTTTGTTTGTTTGATTTTTTGAGATAGGGTCTCGCTCTAGCCCAGGCTGGCCTGGAATACATTATGTAGTCTTGGGCTGGCCTCAAACTCAAGGCAATCCTAGTACCTCTGCCTCCAGAGTGCTGGGATTAAAGGCGTGCACCACCATAGCCCCCCCCCCCCCCCCCCCCCCCCCCGTCTCAGTATTTTCACGTCAAAGCAAACAAAGGGGTCAGAAATAAAGAGTGGTCTTCCCAGGCCACACTGGGAGCTGGAGGTAGACTTGGCTCCTCCAGTTTCACAGTAGAAAGTTCTGGGTTGAGCTGGGGGTGGTGGCACCTTTAATACCAGCTCTCAGGAGGACAAGATAGGAGGATCAGCATGAGTCTGAGGTCACCATGAGACTACACAGTGATTCCAGGTCAACCTGGGCTAGAGCAAGACCCTACTTAAAAAACCAAAACAAGAAAGGAAGGAAGGAAGGAAAAGACAAGTAATAAGCAAAACAACATTAAAAAAAATAAAATAATGGCTGGAGGGATGGCTTAGCAGTTAAGACGTTTGCCTGCAAAGTCAAGGGACCCAGGTTCGAGTCCCCAGGACCCATGTAAGCCAGATGCACAAGGGGGCGCATGCAGCTGGGGTTTGTCTGCAGTGGCTGGAGGCTCTGGTGTGCCCATTGTCTCTCTCTCCTCCTCTTTCTCTGTCAAATAAATAAATAAAACATTTAAAAATAAGCAAATAAATAAAGGGCTGGAGAGATGGCTTAGTGATTAAGGCACTTGTCTACAAAGCCTAACAACCCAGGTTCGATTCCTCAGACCCCTCATGGCAGCGCATGCATCTGGAGTCTGTTGTCTCAGCGGCTAGAGGCCCCGGAGCGCCCATTAGGCCTACCTAGCTAGAGCAGCGATGGCTAAACCAGGCAAAACTCCAAGGACATGAAAAGAAAAAATGCTTCACAGTTTCCATAAAAATAAAACGTTTGTTCTGTAAAAGCCTTTTTCATTTAACTAAGAATTGTAACTATCTTTTCGCTACAATCTTCTAGGACAACTTGATTTCTCTCAGCTTTCCCCTACAGGAGATCAAGGGCATGCTGTGAGCTATCTTCTTTTCTTTTTCCTTTTCTTACTTTTTGAGGGAGGGTCTCACAGTAGCCTATCCTGACCCAGCATTCACTATGTAGTCTCAGGGTGGCCTGGAACGCACAGCGATCCGCCTACCTCCGCTGGGATTAAAAGCACAAGCACGCGCCACCACGCCCAGCTAGGCTTTCTTGTCATAGTCTCAGCTTTGAACCATTTTCTCAAGCACCTTATCTAGGATATAGGAAGAGTTCAGTTTTGAAAAATAGGTTTTATTGTTTTTTTGTTGTTGTTGTTTTGTTTTGTTTTTGTTGTTCGAGGTAGGGTTGCACTTTGGTCCAGGCTGACTTGGAATTAACTATGTAGTCTCAGGGTGGCCTCGAACTCACGGCAATCCTCCTACCTCTGCCTCCCGAGTGCTGGGATTAAAGGTGTGCACCATGTTTTGCTTTTTCAAAGTAAGGTCTCCCTCTAGCCCAGGCTGAACTGGAAGTCACCATGTAGTCTCAGAGTAACCTTGAACTCAGCAACCCTCCCACCTCAGGCTCCTGAGTACTGGCTTTATTACAGGCATGCACCACCACACCCACCTTAGAAAATAACTTCTGTGAGTTCAAGATCCATGAGCCACTTTGTGCATCTGGCTTACGTGGGACCTGATGAATAGAACCTGGATCCTTAGGCTTCGCAGGCAAGTACGTTGACCACTAAGCCATCTCTCCAGCCCCTTACTGGGAACTTTAATATATGAACATATAAATTGGGTTGTATTCCCATCAGGTTCTGCTCTTTTACCCCTTCTCCCCCAACCCCACTCATGAGGGCCTCCTTGCTAGAGTGACTGGCAGTTAAAGTGGGGTCATGAACGTAGCAGTCAGACTCTGTGGGGTGAGGGGGGAGCTTCAGAGAACACCCTCCCATTCCTCTGACCCCTCTTCCTCAATATCCCCTGAGCCTGGGGGGTGTTATATGTCTCCTCTAAAGCCGAGCTCTTGGCGGCCGCTGATTTTCTGCTTTGGTGAATATTGAGTCTCCTTAGTGATTTCTACCATCTTCCTGGAGGAGATTCTCAGGCTAACAGTGAGAGCAGCACTCATTTTTTAAAAAATATTTTCATTTTTATTTATTTGAGAGAGAGAAAGGGGTAGAGAGAGAGGAGGGGCACACCAGGGCCTCTGGTCTCTGCAAATGAATTCCAGATGGATGCGCTATCCTGTGCATCCAGCTTATACGAGGGTCCTGGAGGATTGAACCTGGGTCTTTTGGCTTTGCAGGCAAGTGCCTTAACCCCTAAGCCATCTCTCCAGTCCGGCACTAATATTTAATCTACCACTTCCTCTGTAATGTTCCTGAGGCCCCGGCAGACGTGATGGAGATGACTTGTTGCATGCTAGGCTCTCTTGTCTTTTGACGGGTCTTGGGTCTCCGTGGTATTCACCTAAGTCTATAAAAAATAGGTTTCCTCTTCTTTTTTTAAAATCTTTTTATTTTTATTTATTTATTTGACAGAGAAAGAGGCAGAGAGAGGGAGAGAGAAAATAGCCACGCCAGGGCATCCAGCCACTGCAAACAAACTCCAGATGTGTGCGCTACCTTGGGCATCTGGCTTATGTGGGTTCTGGGAAGTCGATCCTGGGTCCTTTGGCTTTGCAGGCAAGCACCTTAACCACTGAGCCATCTGTCCAGCCCCAAAGTAGGTTTGCCCTTTTCTTTCTTTCTTTCTTTCTTTCTTTCTTTCTTTCTTTCTTTCTTTCTTTCTTTCTTTCTTTTCGAGGTAGGGTCTCTAGCCCGGGCTGACCTGGAATTCACTATGTAGTCTCAGGATGGCCTCGAACTCACAGCAATCCTCCTACCTCTGCCTCCCGCGTGCTGGGATTAAAGGCATGCGCCACCACGCCCGGCCCAAAAGTAGTTTTTCTAATCAAAAATGAGAGTTAATATGAAGCAAAGATGATAAGCGTATTCATTTACAAAACTTTTTCTTGTTTCATTTAGTGGACTTTTTAACAGGCAATACCTCTCTGTTTAGCCAAAGACCAATGGAAGCTTCCCTCTAGGGACTGCGACTTTCCAAGCCACAGGCTTCTGATTTGATTCTCACTACCAGGCATGAATTCCCCCCACCCCCTCACTGAGCAGCGCTCATAACCAACCAGAGAGCACTTGCTTACCCCATAACTTATGCACTGCTTTTGGACCCGTGTGTGCTTCTTGCCTGGCTGGTAGATTTTGCAGCTTGTAGGATCCACTGCTTGTGCGCACTCTGGGTGGCTTTTGGCAGCTGATGTATGGATAATTCTTACTGTAAAGTCCTTGGATTCTGAACACCTGGGCTGGAGTCTCCAGCCGGGGGGGGTTGCAGGCTGTTGTGTCTGGGGACGGGTCATCAAGCCTCTTTTTCTCACCTCTATTCGTTTCTTCTTGTTTTGGGGGGCCCGAGGGCTCAAGGTCGGGTCTCACTACAGCCCAGGCTGACTTGGAGCTCACTCTGTAGTCCCAGGTGGGCCGGGAACTCACAGACACTCGCCAGAATGCTGGGATTAAAGGTGTGCGTCACCACACGGCCACTCTTTCTTTCTGTCTGTCTTTCTTTTTTCTTTTTGAGTGAGAGACAAAGACAGGGAAAGAGGAAGAGACAGAGGAGGGTGGAGAGAATGGGCGTGCCAAGGCCTTTTCGGCCACTGTGAATGAACTCCAGATGCGTGCGCCACCTTGTGATGCATGTGTGACATTGCATGCTTGTGTCACCGTGTGTCTGGCTACGTGGGACCTGGAGATTTGAACATGAGTTCTTAGGCTTCGCAGGCAGGCGCCTTAACTGCTAAACCATCTGTCCAGCCCTAGCTATTATTTCGATTTCATTCATCGTATGTGCACTATTTGAAGGGGCAGGCCCCGTGCCTGCTGGGGTTGCTGTGCACATGCCCTGATCTTCCTGTGGGGTAGTGCAGGTGATGCAGAGGAGACAGAGGTAGCAGATGTCCCCTCCTGGGACAGGAAGAACTAAAAGGTACAACAGGAAATTGGGTTTACCTTACAGTCAGCCAGACAGGCATTCAACTCCTGGCTCCATTGAAGACTCTTTTTTCCCCCAAGGTAGAGTCTCCCTCTAGCCCAAGCTAACCTGGAATTCACTATGCAGTCTCAGGCTGTCCTCAAACTCACACTGATCCTCCTACCTCTGCCTTTCTCGTGCTGGAATTAAAAACGTGTACCACCACGCCCAGCAGAGAGAGAATGGGAGAACCAGGGCCTAGTCTAGCTAGGCACTGAAACCAATTCCAGAAGTATGTGCCACTTTGTGCATCTGGCTTTAAGTGGGGTGCTGGGGAATCGAATTCGGGTTGTTAGGCTCTACAAGCGAGCACCTCAACCACTGAGCCATCTCTCCAGCCTGAAGAGTTTATATATATATATATATATATATATATGTGTGTGTGTGTGTGTGTGTGTGTGTGTGTGTGTGTGTGTGTGTGTGTGTGTCTACGTCCAGAATGAATGATACCTAAATCTCCTTTTCCTACAACAAGGAAAGGTGGTCTGGGGAGAGGGCTCGGCAGTTAAAGGTGCTTGCTTACAAAGCCTGGCGGCCTGGGTCCCATTCCCCAGTACCCACGTACATCTAAGTGGCACATGCATCTGGAGTTCAGGTACAGCAGCTAGATGCCCTTGTGTGCCCATTCTCTCTCTATCTCTCTCCCGCTCTTTCCCGCTCTCCTTCTCCTCCTCCATGACAGTTTGAGTGTGTAGACCCATAGACACAGGCTTTCAACTTGAGTCTCTGGTGAGCAGGCAGCGCCCTGCTGGGGAAGAGGTATGTCGCTGGGGGCAGATCTTTAAAGTCGAGACCTAAGGTGTGTGGAGAATACTTTCAATTCTGGTGGGTTTGCAGTGCCAGCTGCTGGCCATGTCTCTCAGCTTGGGTCTCTTCCAGATTCTTCCACTGTTGAGGGTTTCCCTTTCCCTCCCATGAACTGCTTCTGTTCAGATGTTTGCCCAGCAATGTAAAGGTAACTGCAACACTCTCAAATAAATAAATGAAACGGGCTGGAGGGATGGCTTAGCGGTTAAGGCATTTGACTGCAAAGCCAAAGGACCCAGGTTTGATACCCCAGGACCCAAGTTAGCCAGATGCAAAAGGGGGCACATGCATCTGGAGTTTGCTTGCAGTGGCTGGAGGCCCTGGTGTGCCCATTCTCCCTCCCCCACCTCTCTCTGTCAAATAAATGAATAATGAAAGAAAACGGGGTTGGAGAGATTGCTTAGTGGTTAAAGCACTTGCTTGCAAAGCCTAACGACCCATGTTCGATTCCCCAGTACCTACATAAAGCCACAAAATGGTGTATGCACCCGCTGAGTTCATTTACAGTGGCTAGATTCCCTGGCACACCCCATTCTCTGTCTGTCTGTCTGTCTGTCTGTCTCTCTCTCTCTCTCAGCTTGCAAATAACTTAAAAAAAAAAAGACTTCAAGATCTGGCCTGAGTTCAAGTCCCCAGCACCCACATACAGCCAGAGGCAAAGTGGCACATTCTCCTGTAATGCCAACGTGCCTGTGGCAATGGGAGAATCTGGATGCCCACAAGTAGCAGAGGCAAGGGAGACCTGGTCTCCACACCCATTCTCCTCTCTGTAGCCACAGGAATGGGAACTTTCCTTCCCCCTGATATCATTCCAAAAGAAAACAGTAAGAAAGTTTCTCAGTGAAGGAAGATGCTATCAGTCACTCAGAGGTGGGAGTCTGTTGGCTGTTTTTCTGGTTTTTTGTCGCTGTTGTTTTGGTTTTCCAAGGTAGGGTCTCACCCTGGTCCAGGCTGACCTGGAATTCACTATGTACTCTCCGGCTGGCCTCAGACTCCCGAGAGCTGGGATTAAAGGCGCATGCCACCACGCCTGGCTTTGTTTTGTTTTTGTGATACAGTGGATGAAACCCAAGGTCTTAAGCATGCCAAGCAGGCACTCTTCCCCCAGCCCTTTGGTTTATTTTCATTTCATTTAATTATTTTTAGCAGGATAGAACTTCTTCAGAAATACTCTGTGGGTCCAACATATGAGAATATTCCCAAGAAGGGAGTTTTTGTGGCCATTTACAGCTACAGCAGACCCTGGGGAGAAATAATACTTGCTGTGAATTATGAAGCTGATTTTATTCTACCTTATTCCTTCCTGAGAAAGGGCCAGGCAGATTTGAACAGCCCAAGCTATACCAGGCATGGTGGTGCACCCTTGCAATTCAGCACTTGGGAGACAGAGGCAAGAGGACCACCACAAGTTCAGAGGGAGACTACATTAAAAATAGCAACAACAGGGCTGGAGAGATGGCGTAGCGGTTAAGCACTTGCCTGTGAAGCCTAAGGACCCCGGTTCAAGGCTCGGTTCCCCAGGTCCCACGTTAGCCAGATGCACAAGAGTGTATACACGTCTGGAGTTCGTTTGCAGTGGCTGGAGGCCTTGGTGCATCCTTCTCTCTATCTGCCTCTTTCTCTGTTGTTTTCAAATAAATAAATAAACAAAAATAAGACAACAACAACAGAGGGGCTGGAGAGATGGCTTAGTGGTTAAGCGCTGGCCTGTGAAGCATAAAGACCCCAGTTCAAGGCTCAATTCTCCAGTACCCGCATAAGTCAGATGCACAAAGTGGCGCATGCTTCTGGAGTTTGTTTTCAGTGGCTGGAGGCCCTGGGTACACCCATTTTCTCTCTATCTGTCACTGCCTCTTTCTCTGCCACTCTCAAATACATAAATAAATAAACAGAGCCAGGAGTGGTGGTGGCGCACGCCTTTAGTCCCAACACTTGGGAGGCAGAGGTAGGAGGAGGATCGCCATGAGTTTGAGGCCACCCTGAGACTACATAGTGAATTCCAGGTCAGCCTAGGCTAGAGTGAGACCCTGCCTCAGGGAAAAAAAAAATGACAGTTTGTGCCAACTTCCCTTTTAGAAGAGGGTAGAGAGTGCGGGCATCCTGTAGCCTGAGCTCACCAGTGTGATCTTCCTATGCACACTCAAGTAAAGGACAAGTGACCCCCACCCCAGGAAGGAGAACTCTGTTACTAGAATCCCAGTGAGGCGGTCTAGCTGTTTTATGTCTATGCGTGACTGGGTGTGCATACAGTTAAAACCAGATGCTTTGGGCTCAGGAGATGGCTCGGCGGTTAAAGGCGCTTGCTTGCAAAACCTGATGACCTAGGTTCGATTCCCCAGTACCCATGTAAAGCTAGATGCACAAAGTGGAGTATGTGTCCGAGTTTGTTTACAGCAGCAAGAGGGCCTGGAGCACTCATTCTCTCTCTTTCTCTCTCCCTCTCCCTCCGTCTCTCAAATAAATAAGTAACTATTTAAAAAACAACACCAAGCCGGGCGTGGTGGCACACGCCTTTAATCCCAGCACTTGGGAGGCAGAGGTAGCCGGATTGCCGTGAGTTCGAGGCCACCCTGAGACTACATAATGAATTCCAGGTCAGCCTGGGCTAGAGTGAGACCCTACCTCAAAAAAAAAAAAAAAAAAAAAAAAAAAAAAAAACCACCAGGGCAATGCAAATTAAAACTACTTTGAGATTCTAGCTCACTCCCATCAGAATGGCTGCCATCATGAAAACAAATGACCACAAATGCTGGTGAGGATGCAGAAAAAGAGGAACGCTTCTACACTGTTGGCAGAATGTAATCTGGTATAGCCATTGTGGAAATCAGTGTGGAGGTTCCTGAGACAGGCAAAAATAGCTTTACCATATGACCCAGCTATTCCACTCCTAGGCATAAATCCTAATGACTTGTCTCACTACCCTAGAGATATTTGCTCAACCATGTTTATTGCCGCTCTATTCGCAATAGCTAGGAAATGGAACCAGCCTAGATGTCCCTCAACTGATGAGTGAAAAATGAAGACGTGGCACATTTATACAATGGAGTTTTGCTCTGCGGTAAAGAAAAATGGAATTATGAAATTTGCAAGAAAATGGATAGATCTGGAAAGGATTATATTTAGTGAGGTAACCCAGGTTCAGAAAGCCAAATATCACATGTTCTCTCTCGTATGAGGATCCTAGTGACAAATGACTGGTTTTCCTAGGTAGGGTCTCACTCTAGCCCAGGCTGACCCGGAATTCACTGTGTAGTCTCAGGGTGGCCTCGAACTCACAGCGATCCACCTACCTCTGCCTCCCAAGTGCTGGGATTAAAGGCATGTGCCACCATGCCCAGCACAAAATAAAAATAATTTAAAATAAGAGAGCACCACCCAAACAATGCCCCTAGTAAATGATTCTCCTTGAGGACTCCTTCAAAAGAAGCCCTGGGCAATAGCCAGAGCCCTCGGAGACGTTCCTACTCAGGTGGCCTGCCACCCTCGGCGCTGTGTGTCACTTTACACTTAATTGCCACTTTACTTTTCTGTGTATGACTTTTCCAGTTCTTTCTTTTTGTTTTTCTTTTTTTATTGTTTTGTTTATTTATTAGATACAGAGGGAGAGAGAGAGAATGAGCTCATCAGGGCCTCTAGCCACTGCAAACAAACTCCAGATGCATGCGCCACAATGTGCATCTGGCTAACATAGACCTGGAGAATTGAACCTGGGTCCTTAGGCTTCACAGGCAAATGCCTTAACCACTAAGCCATCTCTCCAGCCCTTTATTTTTTAATTTTTTATTTTTTTGGTTTTTCAAGGTAGAGTCTCACTCTAGCCTAGGCTCACCTGGAATTTATTATTTATTTTTAATATTTTATTTTTATTTAGTTATTTATTTAATAGAGATAGAGAGAAAGAATGAGAATGGGCATGCCAGGGCCTCTAGCCACTGCAAACAAACTCCAGATGCCTGTGCCACCTTGTGCATCTGGCTTACTTGAGACCTGGAGAATCAAACGTGGGTCCTTAGGCTTCACAGGTAAGTGCCTTAACAGCTAAGCCATTCCTCCAGTCCTATTTTATTTATTTGAAAGAGAGAGAAAGAAGCAGAGAGAGAGAGAGAGAGAGGAAGCACACACATGTGCCAGGGCCTCTAGCTACTGTAGACGAACTCCAGATGCATGTGCCACCTTGTGTATCTGGTTTATGTGGGCACTGGGGAATTGAACCTGGGTCCTTTGGCTTTGCCAGTAACTGCCTTAACCACTAAGCCATCTCTCCACCTTGATCTGGAATTTACAATGGTGTCTTAGGCTGGCCTCAAACTGACAGTGATCCTCTTTCCTCTGCCTCCCAAGTGCTAGGGTTAAAGGCATATACCACCACTACGGGTCCTAAAAAAATATTTTTGTTAATGTATTTGCAAGGAGAAAGAGAGAGAGAGACACAGAGAGAATGGGTGTGCCAGGGCGTCTAGCCACTGCAAATAAACTCCAGATGGGCATCTGGCTTTCCATGGGTACTGGGGAATTGAACCTGGAGTTGCTAGGTACCACAGGCAAGCACCTTAACCACTGAGCCATCTCTCCAGCCCTGTCTTTTGCAATTCTTTGAATAAGGTGCCAAGAACTGGAAACACCATGTCAGAGGCCTAACTCTGGGAGTCCCGACCACCTGCTCTGATTAGCCAAACAGGAGGAGATAAGTGGGGGAGAACGCTGGAAGGATTCCATTCTCCATAACTGGACACCTCTCTCTCTCTCTCTCATATACTAGCAAGTCTTGGGCTGCTCGGGGAAGGAACAAGCTGGGGGCTGTTCCGGCATTATCTAGGGTCAGCCCTGCTGGCTCAGGGAGGGGACTGATTGCCCGCACTGATCCTGCAATTTGAGATAAGCTAGGGAGGCAATGACACAAAGAGCCTTCCAGAGGAACAACACTGGACTTGGTTAGGACAATGACAGCCGCCTTAGCTTTAGGACAATGGCCAGGAACATCCTCTGCTGGCCTGGAACAGGACTTTGCAAAAGCTGTCAGCTAACCATCTGTTGATTATGATATCCCCACAAATCTTGAAAATGTCTTAGTCTGCGGGGCGGGCGTGGTGGCACACGCCTTTAATCCCAGCACTCCGGAAGCAGAGGTAGGAGGATCGCCTTGAGTTCGAGGCCAGCCTGAGACTGCATAGTAAATTCCAGGTCAGCTGGGCCAGAGTGAGACCCTACCTTGAAAAACGAAAAAAAAAAAAGGAAATGTTTCTGTCACTCTTATCTGGGTGCCCATAGCCTTGAAGGATAACAGTCCCAAGCTTTAGAAGCATGCTCCTTAAATGATTAATTTGTGCATGTGCAGAACTGAGAGGGACTCTGACCCAACATTTTTTGTTTTTATCAAATTTTTATTAACAACTTCCATGATTACAAAAATTATCCCAAAGTAATTCCCTCCCTCCACCCGCCCCCCCCCCCCCCGCTTTCCCCTTTGAAATTCCACTCTCCATCATATCCCCTCCCCATCTCAATCAGTCTCTCTTTTATTTTGATGTCATGATCTTTCCCTCCTCTTATGATGGTCTTGTGTAGGTAGTGTCGGGCACTGTGAGGTCGTGGGTATCCAGGCCATTTTGTGTCTGGGGGAGCACGTTGTAAGGAGTCCTGCCCTTCCTTTGGCTCTTACATTCTTTCCGCCACCTCTTCTGCATTAGACCCTGAGCCTTGGAAGGTGTGGTAGAGATATTGCTGTACTGAGCACTCTTGACCCAGTGTTTAAAGTAGCCAAAGAGACAGGTGCAAAATGGAGCCAGATAGTAAACTCTCCCCCTGTGGCTGCCCATAGCATGTCTCAAGTACAGGGGAAGGGTCGGTGCCTTCAGCAAAAGCACTCCAGGGCCCAGTAAGTTTTGCTAGGCAGATTCCTGAGGGAAGAGGAGCTGCACCCTGAACCAGTGCATGCTATTGTTAGCAGTGAGGGGCTCCACGCTGTCACCCTCTGTAGCCGGCAGCCGAGGAGTCCCCCTGGCCTCTTAGGGACCTCGCCTCAGGCTAAACCCAGGATATGTGGTTTCAACTTTGGAAAGAATTCTGCCTGCCTTCCTTCCTTCTTTCCTTCCCTTCCCTTCCTTTTCCCCTCCCCTTCCCCTTCCTTCCTTCTTCCCTTCTTCTTTCTTTCCTCCTGTCACTGCTAAAAATAAAGAAAAAAAAATTTAAAGGGATTCTGGGCTGAGTAGATATGAAGCAGAGTTGAAAATTGTATTAACTTTTTGAAAAATATTATATATATATATTTTTTTAATTTCTTTTGTTGTTCATTTTTTATTTATTTATTTGAGAGCTACAGACATAGAGAGAAAGACAGATGGAGGGAGAGCGAGAGAATGGGCGCGCCAGGGCTTCCAGCCTCTGCAAACGAACTCCAGACGCGTGCGCCCCCTTGTGCATCTGGCTAACGTGGGACCTGGGGAACCGAGCCTCGAACCGGGGTCCTTAGGCTTCACAGGCAAGCGCTTAACCGCTAAGCCATCTCTCCAGCCCAATATATATATATTTTTTAAATTAGTATGTCTAAGCCAGGTGTGTTGCCGCACACCTTTAATCCCAGCACTGGGAGGCAAAGTAGGAGGATCACCATGACTTTGGGGCCACCCTGAGACTAAGTGAATTCCAGGTCAGCCTGGGCTAGAGTGAGACCCTACTAAAAAAAAAAAAATCAGGCATAGTGGCACACACCTTTAATCCCAGCACTTGGGAGGCAGAGGTAGGAGGATCACTGTGAGTTCAAGGCCTGCCTGGGATAAAGTAAGACCCTACCTAGAAAAAAACAAAAACAAACAAACAAAAAATAAAATAAATTTAAAAAGAAGAAGAAAGAAAAGAAAAGCAATGAACTTACAAAGAATGGGTAAGGGTCTTAAATCTCTGTTTCCCCTCCCAACAATAGTCCTCCCACCAGGGCTTGACTGGAAACCTGACCTTCGCTGTAGCAGAGATCAGAGACCCCTCTCATGTGTCCCCTCACGTGCCAGGGAAAGGCCCGTCAACCTGCGATAAAGTGACATTTACGTATGGGCTACCGCATGCCTCATGTCTTCCCATCAATTGTGCAATGCACATGACCCAGTAGGGAAGAAATCAGGCTTGAGCAACTGCAGACTCCTTTATTTATTTATTTATTATTTTGAAACAGCCTAGAGGGATCTGGAACTCACTCTGTGGCCCAGGCTACCCTGGAATTCATGCTCCCAAGTGCTGGGATTGCAGAAGTGAGCCACTACATTGGCTCACTAAAGACTTTACTGATTTCTGTTTCCTAAATTATTTTATTATTATTATTATTATTATTATTATTATTTTTTTTCTTTCTATTTTGAAAAAAAAATAAACAACTAATTTATTTGAGAGAGAGAGAATGGGTGCACCAAGGCTTCCAGCCACTGCAAATGAACTCCAGACACACACACATGATGTGGCTTACATGGGTACTGACTGGGGACTCGAACCAGGATCCTCAGGCTGCTCAGACAAGCACCATCACTCCATCCCTATTTTCTTCCTCTCTTTCTTTTTAAAATTGTATTTATTTATTTGTGAGAGGAAGAGAGGCTGAGAGAGAGAGAGAGAGAGAGAAAGAGAGAATGTGCACGTCAGGGCTTCCAGCCACTGCGAACGAACTCCAGATGCATGTGCCACCTTGTGTATCTGGCTTATATGGGTCCTGGGGAATCGAACCGAGGTTCTTTGGCTTTGCAGGCAAGCGCCTTAACTGCTAAGCCATCTCTCCAGCCCATCTTCCTCTCTTTCTTTCTTCCTTCCTTCATGTCTTTGAGAAAGAGAGAGAGAGAGAGAGAAATACAGAGAATGAGTGGGTGTACCAGGACCTCTAGGAAATAAACTTCAGATGCATGCACCACCTTGTGCATTTGGCTTTTCACAGGTAGTGGAGAATCAAACATGGCTCCTTGGGCTTTGCAGACAAGCACCTTAGCCACTAAGCCATCTCTCAAGCCCTATTATCATCTCTTGCAGTCCGGTTCACATTGCTGGCAGAAATCACCTGACCAAGAGTAGCTTTTGGGGAAAAAAAAAAAGGATTTATTTTGGCTTACAGACTCGAGGGGACGCTCCATGACGGCAGGGGGAAACAATGGCATGAGCAGAGGGTGGACATCACCCCCTGGCCAACATCAGGTGGACAATAGCAACAGGAGGGTTTGCTAAACACTGGCAAGGGGACACTGGCTATAACACCCATAAACCCACCCCCAACAATACACTCCCTCCAGGAGGCATTAATTCCCAAATCTCCATCAGCTGGGAACCTGGCATTCAGAATACCTAAGTCTATAGGGAACACCTGAATCAAACCACCACATTCTGCCCCTGGCCCCCATAAACTCATAACCATACATGGTGTAAAATGCAATGCATTCACCCAACTTTAAAAGTCCCCGTAGTTGTTTTTTATTTTTATTTTTATTTTTTTATCAATTCCAATGATGTGTATACACCTCCTTGGTCCAAGATCTTTGAACTAAGTCATGATATTAAAAAAAAAAAAACAAACCCATAATGACACAGAATAAACGTTCATACTACAATAGATGGCATAGGGCATAGCAAAGAAATAGTCAACCAATACAAGATTTAAACAGGGCAAACATCAAACTCTGTAGCTTCAAGTCCAACAACTCTAGTTAGTGACAAATCTCCCAATCCAATAACTCTAACCAGCAATAAGTCTCTGGAGTTCCTATGCCATCCCTCCAGCTAGGCTACTCACAGTCCTGGAAAGGTCCACTGGGGTCAGCAGCTCTCCCCGGCAGCCATCTCATGGCCCGGCATCTCCACTGGGTCTCCACGGCAACCCACAGTCCATCTTCATGGCTCCATCGGGTGTCCATGCAGGCATCCAGCATACCTGCTTCACACTGCCCATTGCCATTTCCAAAACACAAGACTGTGCTACAAATTCAATGACCCTCTCTTTCCTTCATTTCTATACTTTATAATACCTAGTGGGATGCCAATTTGTGAATCCAGGGGGGAATAAACAGACTTTGAAGAGCAGGACACTCTGCGCATTTAGGCCCCTTCAAAAGAGTGTACATTCTTCCTGTTGCCCCCAGTGCAGGTCAGCTGGCCCAACCTCAATGGTTGTAATCCCTCATATAATTGCAGCTGAATGGGCAGCAGTTTCATCCCAAAGATTTCTTTCTATGCCATGTCCCTCAGCACACGCCAGTCCATTTCTACACACTGCAAACCTGCACAAGTTCACAGGACATGGGTGTATCAGCAAGCCTCTCACACAGACTGCTTCCTGCCCAGTCAAAACAAAGCCCATTTTCACCCTCATAAGCCAAACCTCACAGTCCACAGTTCTTACTGCATTCTGGTCTTGCAACTCTGACCAGAATAATCCATCAAGCTGTCCTTACAGCACTGAAAGTTGTCCCTTAGGCCAAGATTTCAAATCCTTCCACATTCCTCTTGAAAATCAGCTCCAAAAGGCCAAAGCCACACAGTCAGGTGTCTAGCAGCAAATGACCCCATTCTTGGTACCAACATTACTGTTGCAGTCAGGTTCACATTGCTGGCAAAAATCACCCGACCAAGAGTAGCTTTGGGGGGGGAGGGGAAGGATTTATTTTTGCTTACAGACTCAAGGAAAAGCTCCATGATTGCAGGGGGAAATGATGGCATGAGCAGAGGGTTGACATCACCTCCTGGTGGTCAATAGCAAGAGGAGAATGTGCCAAACACCGACATGGGGAAACTGGCTATAACACCCCTAAGCCCACTCCCAACAATGCACCACCACCAGGAGGCTTTAATTTCCAATGGCCATCAGCTGGGGAACCTAGCGTCCAGAACACCTAAGGTTATAGGGGATGCCTGAATCAAACCACCACATCATCGTTATTATGACTGTATGGTACCATGTGCGTTTGTGTGTGCTCTACGCATGTACGCGTGCAGAAAGCAGAAGAGAGCATTGATGTCTTCCTCTAATACTCGCCTATGATACTTCCTTGAGACAGTCTATCACTCAACCTGGAGCTGTGATTTTTCTCCCTTCAGACTGACTAGTGAGCCTCAGCAATTCTGCTGTCTCTGCACACCCCCACCCCTCAGCATTGAGTCATAAGCATATGTAGTTGCACTCAGCTTTTTTTGTTTCTCTGGGTTTTTTTTATTTATTTTTGAGAGAGAATTGGCACGCCAGGACCTCAGCCACTGAAATCAAACTCCAGACGCTTGCGCCACCTAGTGGACATGTGCGACCTTGCTCCCTGCTTCACCTTTGTACGTGTCTGGCTTATGTGGGGATGTGGTCCTTAGGCTTCGCCGGCAAGCGCCTTGACTGCTGAGCAATCTCCCTAGCCCTGATTTCTTTTAAATATTTTATTTATTTGATGGAGAGAAAGAGACAGAGAGAGAGATAGAGAGATGGGCACACCAAGTCCTCCAGCCACTACAAACCAACTCCAGATGCATGTCCCATCTTGTGCATCTGGCTTCATGTGGGTACTGGGGAATTGAACCAAGGTCCTGAGGCTTTGCAGGCAAGCGCCTTAACCACTAAGCAATCTCTCCAGTCCCAGCCCCAATTTCTTTTTTTAAGATTTTTTTGTTCATTTTTATTTATTTATTTGACAGCGATAGACAGAGAAAGAAGCAGAGAGAGAGAGAATGGGCGCGCCAGGGCCTCCAGCCACTGCAAACGGACTCCAGACGCATGCACTCCCTTGTGCACCTGGCGAACGTGGATCCTGGGGAGTCGAGCCTCGAACCGGGGTCCCTAGTCTTCACAGGCAAATGCTTAGCGGCTGAGCCGTCTCTCCAGCCCCCAGCCCCAATTTCTTTGAAATAAAGGGAAGCTGAGGCAGTGGGTTTCTGGACCTAACATCCAATAACAGCACTGTATATGAAGGTCAGCCTCTAGGACATGGAGAAGGGTGGAGAAGGGAGAGCAGTGGATCAGCAAGGTGAGATAGAAAGTTCTAGTACAGGCAGTGACAAACTCTTTCTGACCTGCTCACCAGGGCACAGAGCTTGTTTTCTGCAAAACAATAGCTAAGTTTGGGGGAAGTGCAATAAAATAACTTGTCACTTACACCAAAGCAGGAAATAGCAGGCACTGGGAACATGGTACCGTCAACAAACTGCCACCTCTGGAGGCAGGTACAAGGAAACATCTAGAATTATTTATGGACTTTGATACTGGAAACCTAGTCCTAAGCCCTAGTAAGGGAATTACTACTGTTACTTAGCTACAAAGATATATCATGCCCACCCATGTGCCCTCTAAACACTTGTGTTTACGCCCATATATTAATGCTGCTCTCACTGTTGGTTTTGGAAGTTTGTCTTTTCAGAGGGTGACGATCACTGGGAAACTCAAAACTCATCAAAGTGCTGAGAAGAAATGGCAGTTGAGTGTTCAACACTCAATGAGACATATCTATCCAATGGCTCAGGGACCATGAGGGAAGAGGTGGCAGAAAGCATGTAACAGCTGGGCTGGAGAGATGGCTTAGCGGTTAAACACTTGCCTGCAAAGCCTAAGGACCTGGTTCTGGGCTCGATTCCCCAGGACCTAAGTTAGCCAGATGCACAAGGGGGCGCACGCGTCTGGAATTCATTTGCAGTGTCTGGAGGCCCTGGTGAGCCCATTCTCTCTCTCTCTCTGCCTCTTTCTCTCTCTGTCACTCTCAAATAAATAAAAATAAACAAAAGAACTTAAAAAAAAATAATGTAACAGGTAATAGCCAAAGGATGGAGGGAGAGCTTTGGAATGATATCTCCCAGTCACAAGTGGTCATTGATGGCTTAGCAGTTAAGGCGCTTGCCTGCAAAGCCTGAAGACCCAGGTTTAATTCCCCAGGACTCACATAAACCAGATGTGCAAGGGGCCGCATGCATGTAATCCTCATTATTCTATTTAAAATCATTTCTCTGGACTGGGCAGACACCTCAGTTGCTAAATGCTTGCCTTGCAAGCATGAGGACTTGACTTCAATACCCAGAACCCATGTATCAAAAAAACAGCCATGGGCAAGGCATGGTGGCACACACCTTTAATCACAGCAGTCCAGAGGCAGTGGTAGGAGAATCACTGTGAGTTCGAGGCCACCCTGAGACTACATAATGAATTCCAGGTCAGCCTGGGCTAGAGTGAGACCTTATCTCGAAACAAACAACCAAAAACCAACCATGAAGCTGGGCGTGGTGGCACACACTTTTAATTCCAGCACTCTGGAGACAGAGGTAGGAGGATCACTGTGAGTTTGAGGCCACCCTGAGACTACATAGTGACTTTCAGGTCAGGTAGAGTGAGACCCTACCTCGAAAAAACAAGTCCCCACACCCACCAAAAAAAAAAAAAGCACTAGAGAGATGGCTTAGCAGTTAAGGTGCTTGCCTGCAAAACCTACCAACCCGAGTTCAGTCCCCTAGTACCCACGTAAGCCAGTTGCACAAAATGGCTCATGCATCTGGAGTTCCTTTGTAGTGGCTAGGGGCCCTGTCTCTGTCTCTTTTTATGTCTGTCTCTCTCTGCTTCCAAGTAAATAAATAGAAATATTTTTAAAAAAAATTTAGAAAAGCCATGCAGGGCGGCACATGCCTTTAATCCCTGCACTCAGGAGGCTGAACTAGGAGGATCACTGTGAGTTCAAGGCCAGCCTGAAAGCACATGGTGAACTCCAGGTCAACTTGTCCTTCCCCTGGAGGGAAACAAACAAAACAAAATAAAAAAAAAACTAAGCCTAAAGAAGAAGATGAAGTTTGTGGAAGACAGCAGCAGCAAGCCTCGAGCCCTGAGCGGCTCAAGGTCTCAAGGTCAGGTAGGACTTTGAGGGCTGGGCAGGCAGAGGCCGGAGGCTGGCCTGTTTTTGCTGCATGGTATACAGCGGACCAGACCCTGCCCTCTCATCACAGGACCAGAAAACAGCACCCTGTCACCTGACTTCCTGGTGACTTCCCCACCCCACCTCGCCTGAGAAGATGACAGGTGAGCACGTGACATAGGAGGTGAGGCTGCGGAGGGTGTGGAAATGAGCCCGATGGGCGGGGACAGCTCTGGGCCTTGAAAATCCGTAGTGGGAAAACTGGAAAATCTTGTTTTTAGCACCACAGTCCTCAATGCTTCTGTTTTTCTAAGCTTCTGAGGAATGTATAAACCTTCTGAGTTTCATCCATCGAAATGAATGAGCAGGGGCTGGAGAGATGGCTCAGTGATTAAAGGCACTTGCTTGCAAAGCCTGATAACCTGGGTTCTGTTTCCCCGGTACCCATTTAAAGCCAGACGCACAAAGTGGTGTATGTGTCTGGGGTTCGTTTGCAGTGGCTGGAGGCCCTGGTATGCCCATTCTCTCTCTCTCTCTCTCCCTCCTGCAAATAAATAAAGAAAAATGCTTTTAAAAAATGATTAAGGGGGTTAGAGAGATAGCTTAGCAACTAAGGCGCTTGCCTGCGAAGCCTAAGGACCCAGGTTTGATTCTCCAGGTCCCAAGTAAGCCAGTTGCACATAGTGGCACATGTGTCTGGAGTTCCTTTACAGTGGCTAGAGGCCTTGGTGTGCCCATTCTCATCGTCTCTGTCTCTCTCCTTCTCTCTTTCTCTGTCTCTAATAAATACAAATAAATCTTAGCTGAGTGTGCTGGTGCACGCCTTTAATCCCAGCACCCAGGAAGCAGAGGTAAGAGGATCGCCATGAGTTTGAAGCCACCCTGAGACTACATAGTGAATTCCAGGTCAGCCTGGACTAGAGTGAGACCCTACCTTGAAAAACCAAAATATATATATACATATATATTAAAGGGCTGAAGAGATGGCTCAGTACTTAAGGCACTTGCCTTCAAAACCTAATGACCAGGGTTTGATTCTCCAGTACCCACATTACACCAGATGCACAAAGTGGCACTTGCATCTGGAGTTTATTTGCAGTGGCAAGTAGTCATTCTCATTCTCTCTCTCTCTTTCTCTCTCAAATAACTTAAAAAATATTCAAAAAGAGGGCTGGGTGTGGCAGAGGTAGGTAGATCACTGCAAGTTCAAAGCCATCCTGAGACTACATAGTGACATCCAGGTCAGCCTAGGCTAGAGTGAGACCCTGCCTCCGAAAAAACAAAAACAAACAAAAATTCTAAAAGAAAAGAAATTGAGAGTAGGAAGAGTGGAGAAAATGACAAAAAAGGGAAAATGCTCATTTCTGTCTGCAGTCTCCACTGAAAGCGTGTTAAACACACCACGCAAAGAAGAGACCCCCGACTCAAATATCTGGTCAAATTGAAGCAAGCTGTATTGGGTGCCCGGGAGCTGGCCAGTTGGTTGTCTCACCCAAAGGCAGGGCGTCCGAGAACAGCCCTGAACAGAAGAGAAGGGAGGTTTGTGTTTTTTCTTTTTTAATATATATTATTTACTTATTTGAGAGAAAGAGGGGAAGAGAGAGAGAGAATGGGAGCGCCAGGGCATCCAGCCACTGTAAATGAACTCCAGACACAGTCTGGGCCCAGGAGCATCAAACCTGGATCCTTTGGCTTTGTAGGCAAACCCCTTAACCACTAAACCATCTCTGCAGCCCAAGAAGGCAGGATTTTATAATTCACAAACTGTGAAGTTGAGAGACTTCCAATAGGGAATGTGAAAAGTACAGAAGCAAATAGCAGTTTACAGTCCCTTGACCTGACATCTAGGCAGAGTATGAGGCCCCGCATTGTCCAGAAAGCTCCAGGGGTGAGGGGTGAGGGGCAGGTAGTCAAGGTACGGTTAGACCTAACAGAAACTTAAGTTTCACAGGAAGCAGGAAGGAAACTTATCGTGATTTAACAATAAAATGGCTCCTAACTCTAAGATGGAGTCAGGCTGGCTCATCAAGAGGGCCTGGCACACACTGCTGATTCGGGCTGTGCAAGCACGTCATACCCAAGCGTTCAGCATCACCTCCAAACTCCCTCTCCAGAACGCTGAAAACCGACCCCCCAAACTCCCTCTGCAGAACGCTGCAAACCGACCCCCCAAACTCCCTCTGCAGAACTCTGCCAACCGACCCCCAAACTCCCTCTGCAGAACTCTGCCAACCGACCCCCCCAAACTCCTCTCCGGAACGCTGCCAACCGACCCCCAAACTCCCTCTCCGGAACGCTGCCAACCGACCCCCCAAACTCCCTCCCTAGAACGCTGCAAACCGACCCCCCACATTGAACAGTGCAGCAGTCTGAAGTTGTTCTCTCTTGAGCCACCAGGGGGTGACATATCCCGTTCAATTCAACAAACTCAGGGACACGCCCACCACTGCCCTCCACCCTCAGCCGCATTCCCAGCCTTCAGGGAAGATTACCAATGCAGAGTCCTAGAGGCCCTTTCAGGTCTCTCTCTCTCTCTCTGTCTCTCTCTCTCTGTCTCTCTCTGTGTGTATTTGGTACAGAGCAAATATCACAAATAGGTGCTGAATATGTGGATATTATCATATGCCTTTGTGTGTGTGGTGGGGGGAAGTAGGGTCTCACTGTAGCCCAGGCTAACCTGGAATTCACTTTGGAGTCTCCGGGTAGCCTAGAACACACAGCGATCCCCCTACCTCTGCCTCCCAAATGCTGGGATTAAAAGACGTGGGTCAATACCTTTCCCAAGTCCTATGTGAGTGATAATGATTATGAAAAGTTTTGTTTGTATGATTTTTTTTCCTTTTTATTTATTTTTTGTACGTGGACATGTGGACAGGCTCACATATGTGGGGGACAAAGCACATGCACGTGGAAGCCAAAGGTCAGTGTTGTGTTTTTCTCAGTAATTCTCAACCTCATTTTTTAAATTTTATTATTACTGTTTTGTTCTTTTTCAAGGTAGGGTCTCGCTCTAGTCCAGGCTGACCTGGAATTCACTATGGACTCTCAGGGTGGCCTCGAACTCACAGCGGTCCTCCTACCTCTGCCTCCAGAGTACTGGGATTAAAGGCGTGTGCCACCACGCCCAGCTTGTTTTTTTTTTTTTTTAATGTTGGTTATTTCTTTGCAGACAGAGAGAGAGAGAGAGAGGAGGGATAGTACATGGGCATGTCAGGGCCTCTTACCTGGCTTTACACGGATTCTGGGGAATAGAACCTGGAGAGTCAGGGCTTGAAAACACACAAGCTTGCTCGGTTAGCTGCTGAGCCATCTCTCCAGTCACTATGTTTATATAAGTATTTCTTTAAGAAAGAGGAAAAAGTGAGAGAGAGAATGGGGGTTCCAGGGCCTCCTGCTACTGCAAAGCGACTCCAGACACACCCATCAGGCTTTGTAAGCAAGCGCCTTTAACTGCTGAGCCACCTCCCCAGCCTTGGTTTTGGTTTTTCTGTTTTTTTGTTTGTTTGGTTGGTTTGGTTTGGTTTTGAGGTAAGGTTTTGCTCTAGCCCAGGTTGATTTAGAACTCACAAGCTGGCCTTGAACTCACAGCAATCCTCCTATGTCTACCTCCCGAGTGCCAGATTAAAGATGTGAACCACCATGCCTGGGCCTTTCAGGCTGTTTCTAACCCTTGCTGACATGAGCAGGCAAACCTAGTGTGTCACGGGTTTATGAATCTACATGGTGTCCCTGCAAAGGTCCTGGGCGTTCCTCCCTCCAGGGCGTGCTCATGGGGAGTGCAGCTGGGCTGCCAAGGGTATCTAATGCTGCTGGGAAGAGCCAATTAAAATAAGAGGGAGATACTTCATCCTCTCCCTGAGGGGAGCCTACCTGACCCAGAGCCAGAGAAACCATTTGGAGACTCACTGTTTCTGTTCATCAGATAAAGGGGCATAGGGTAAGTTATGACTTCTTCATGTCTCCTAGCTCCAAGCACAACCACTGGCCATCAACAGATGATTTTTAATAATAATAACAATGTTATATCTGAGGGCAACACGCACTGTAATGATGCCCATTAAAAGTAGCCTGTAACCATTTCTTGAAATTGCTTTCCAGCCAGTTTCAAACATAGCTCTATTAAGCTATTAAATAAAACAGAAGAGTGTGCATCATAAAATGAGAATGGGGATTATATTGAAGGTTAGAGGCCAAATTTATAGTGCATAAATGTTTTTAGGGAATCAAGTGATGAAACTTAAGGGGCTGGAGAGATAGCTCAGCAGTTAAAGGTGCTTGCTTGCAAACCTGATGGTCCAGGTTCGATTCCTTAGTACCCACATAAATCCAGATGTTACAACGTGGTGCATGCATTTGGAGTTTCTTTTTTTTTTTTTTTTGGTTTTTCAAGGTAGGGTCTCACTCTAGCCCAGGCTGACCTGGAATTAACTCTGTAGTCTCAGGGTGGCCTCAAACTCACGGCAATCCTCCTACCTCTGCCTCCCGAGTGCTGGGATTAAAGGCGTGCGCCACCACGCCCGGCTTGCATTTGGAGTTTCTTTGATGTAGCAGGAAGCCCTGGGCTCTCAAATAAATGTTTAAAATATTTTTAAAATTTTAAGCATAAACCATAGCTATAAAAATTATTCTCTGGGGGTGAAGAGATGGCTTAGTGGTTAAGGTGCTTGCCTGAAAAGCCTGAGGACCCATATTTGACTCTTCAGATCCCACGTAAGCCAAACACACAAGGTAATGCAAATATACACAAGGTGGCACACGTGTCTATAGTTCTATTACAGTGGCTGGAGACCCTGGCATGCCAATTCTCTGTCTCTCTCACACTCTCACATTAAAAGAAAAAAAAAAAAAGCCGGGCATGGTGGCACATGCCTTTAATCCCAGCACTAGGAAGGCAGAGAAGGATGATCACCATGAGTTAGAGGCCACCCTGAGACTACAGAGTGAGATCCAGGTCAGCCTGGACCAGAGAGAGACCCTACCTCGAAAAACCAAAAGAAAAAAGAAAAAGAAATGTTTTCTGGGTGCCGGGCGTGGTGGCGCAGGCCTTTAATCCCAGCACTCTGGAGGCAGAACTAGGAAGATCGTTGTGAGTTTAAGGCCACCCTGAAAAGTACACAGTGAATTCCTGGTCAGTCTGGAGTAGAGTGAAACCTTACCTCAGAAAACCAAAAAAAGAATATAAATAAATAAAAGTTCTCTGGGGCTGGAGGGATGGCTTAGCAGTTAAGGTGCTTGCCTGCAAAGCCAAAGGAGTTAGCATCGATTTCCCAGGACCCACTTAAAAGGAGATGCACAAAATGATGCAGGCATCTGAAGTTCATTTGCAGTGGTTACAGGCCCTGCTGCGCCCATTCTCTCTCCTCTCTCTCTCTCTCTCTCTCTCTCTCTCTCAAATAAATAAAAAATGTTCTCTGGTTGAAGGCACATTTTGTCCAAAGGTGTTCTTTGTGTTAATGGAGTGATAAAATGAAGATAAAATAAAATAAGCAGGGCGTGGTGGCACACACCTTTAATCCCAGTACTTGGGAGGGTTAGTTTGAGACCACCCTGAGACAACATAGTGAATTACTGGTCAGCCTGAGCTAGAAAAAGGAAAAAAAAAAAAAAAAAGAAAGAAAGAAAAAGATAAAATGAAATAAGTCAAAATAAAATATTTCATTTTACTATTATTATTACTGGTATTTTGAGTCTATATCCCCAGCTGGCCTTGAAATCACAATGCAGCCAAGGCTGGCCTCAAAACTTTTAGGGATTTTTGTTTTGTTTTGTTTTTCGAGATAGGGTCTCACTCTAGCACAGGCTGACCTGGAATTCACTCTGTAGTCTCAGGGTGGCCTCGAACTTACTGTGATCCTCCTACCTCTGCCTCCCGAGTGTTGGGACTTAAGGCATGCATCAGCACACCTGGACCCAAATACACTTTAAAAAAAAAATGCCTAGATTTGGACAAGTTCTGCTTTACTACAAAGTTCTCTATCATTTCCAATACCATAAAACACCTTAAAATCTAAGTTAAAGACCCATGAGGTTTTCATAGCATTATTCTGGGCCAACTTGTCAAAATACAAAGACCTTAAAAGCTGTTTTAAATCCAAGAAGGCTTGCAAATACCTGTGTAGATCTTATAAGATTAATTTTCATCGAAACAGACAGTTTCACATTTTAGTACCTAGAATTAATGAATTTGAACTTGCATGATCCTGTAGAAATTTAAGTCTGGCAAGCCATGGAATTAATTATGAAGTCTCTGGCATCTGAAATACACTCAATATACGTGTGCACATCTTGTAATAAAAGGTCCTTGTAAGACCCTTCTACAGACAGCACTGTGCTGGAAAATGCTTGATAATATTAAGAACAAGCCGGGCGTGGTGGCGCACGCATTTAATCCCAGCACTTGGGAGGCAGAGGTAGGAGGATCGCCAAGAGTTGAAGGCCACCCTGAGACTAGAGTGAGTTCCAGATCAGCCTGGGCTAGAGTGAGACCCTTTCTCTAAAAACAAAACAAGGGCTGGAGAGATGGCTTAGTGATTAAGGCATTTGCCTGCAAGGCCAAAGGACCTCGGCTCCATTCCCCAGGACCCATGAAAGCCAGATGCACAAGAAGGTCCATGTGTCTGGAATTTGTTTGCAGTGGCTGGAGGCCCTAGTGCACCCATTCTCTCTCTGTCTCACTTTCTTTTTTCTTTCTCAATTTTTATTAACATTTTCCATGATTATTAAAAAAATCCCATGGTAATACCCTCCCCCCCCCCACTTTCCCCTTTGAAATTCCATTCTCCATCATATCCCCTCCCCATCTCAATCAGTCTCCCTTTTATTTTGATGTCATGATCTCTTCCTCCTCTTATGATGGTCTTGTGTAGGTAGTGTCAGGCACTATGAGGTCATGGATATCCAGGCCATTTTATGTCTGGAGGGAGCACGTTGTAAGGAGTCCTACCCTTCCTTTGGCTCTTACATTCTTTCTGCCACCTCTTCTGCATTAGACTCTGAGCCTTGGAAGGTGTGATTGAGATGTCACTCAGTACTCCAATCAATTCTTTCCAGCACTATGAGTCATCCCAAGGCCACTGCCATCTGACGAGCAGATTCTCTATCCAAAGTGAGAGTAGCATTAATATAAGGGTATGAATATTAAGTGCTTACTGGGCAGTTTGATAAGCATAGTATATACATTTTTCCAGACATCAGTAGATGTTATACCCCCAGGGCTCATGACCACCCCTGTTTTAAGTTTTCAGTATCAGGGATGTGTTCTCCCCCATGGAGTGGGCCTCCAGTCCAATTAGAGGACAGTTGGTTCCACCATGACAGACATGCCACTATTGCACCCATTGGCTCATTTGGCCTGGTTGGCCAATTATAAGGCTTGCAGTGTCCACTGTTGAGTATCCTCACTGGTGGTATCTCTTTCTCCCATTGAACTACATGTAGAATGGCTTCTTCCAGCTTTCTGTCAGCTGGTCTACATGGAGGAGGTTTTCAGCTCAGTTCCAGCAGAATTTCTCAGTGGCCTTGCAACCCAATTATGTGGAGTCTTCAGCAATTCCTGGTGGGAAACCAAGGGCCTCAGCAATGGCCTATAATGTTTTAGGGGCATCAGGGACCTGCCTGGCCAACAACTCGCTGGAGGTATCCCATCCCTGGCACTGAAAATTTTCTAACAATGATCTATGGCTCCTGAGTGTTCCATTGTCTGTCTCACTTTCTTTGTTTTAACTTTTTCTCAATTTTTATTAACATTTTCCATGATTATAAAAAGTGTCCTATGGTAATACCTTCCCTCCACCCCCCTCACTTTCTTAAATAAATACTTTAAAAAAAAAGAAGCAACAGCCACACCCACAGGGTTTACTAAAGACAAGATGGGGCCTGGAGAGATGCTTAGTGGTTAGGACACTTGCCTGCAAAACCTAAGGACCCAGGTTTGCCTCCCCAGAACCCATGTAAGCCAAATGCACATGGTGGCACATGAGTCTGGAGTTTATTTGCAGTAGCTGGAGCCCCTGATATGCCCATTCATTTCCCCCACACTCTGTTTCCCTAGTAAATAAATAAATAACTAAATAAATAAACAAGATGTTTTTGTCCAGGTGTGATGCCGCATCCCTTCAATCCCAGCACTCGGGAGGCAGAGGTAGGAGGATCGCCGGGAGTTCGAAGCCACCCTGAGAATACATAGTGAATTCCAGGTCAGCCTGGCTAGAACGAGACCTTACCTCGAAAAAACAACAACAAAAAAAATTAAAATAAAATAAAAAATAAAGAGAGAGAGAGAAGAGGGGAGAATGCTCCCTTAGTAAAGGTCTGGCTGTGCAAACATGAAGACCTGAGTTCAGATCTCCAACACCCAACACTGGGTCTGGTGGTGTGTCCCTGTGATCGTACTGCTGGAGAGACACACCGGAGGACCCTTAGGGCTTGCTGGCTAACTTGTCCAGCTGAATCGGCGAGCTTCAGGTGCAGAAAGAGACCTGATCATAAAAACATAAGGTGGAGGGAGTGGAGAGATGGCTCAGCAGCTAAGGCATTTGCCTGCAAAGTCTGGTGACCTCGACCTCATAGCTGTTAGGTCAGGACAAAATGGAGTCACTGAGGACAGCAGGAAGGCGGGTGACAGACATAAGGAAGTGGGTCATCCACATTCCTCAGGGGACCGCCCAGCCATCATCCCTTCCTTGCCTCGCAATGCCCCAGGTCTAGGTTTCCTGCCCCCTTATCTCTCAGGACATCTGCTCACTGTTCTGGTGTCACACCCTGACTATCTTAGATCTCCCCTAAAGAAACCTTTCTTTTATTTTTCCCTTCCTCACCTTCCTCCAACTGAAGACCTCAATAAGGCACAATACCTGTAATCTTAGATTGACTGCCCAACTCTTGAGAGTCAGTCCTGGCAGCCCGTATTTTCCAGAATAAAAGCTCCCATCTTTGCCTCAGAGTGGTCTCCCTGCTTGGTCATTCCCAAACCTTACAACAGAGATCCGCCTACCTCTCCCTCACGAGTGCTGAGATTAAAGGTGTGTGCCTCCATGCCTGGCTCCTATTTCTTTCTTTATTTTTATTCTTTTCTCTCCTTCTGCTCAGAAATAAATGAAAATATGTCTTATTTATTTATTTATTTATTTGAGAACAACAGAGAGAGAGAAGGAGGCAGAGAGAGAATGGGCACACCAGGGCCTCCAGCCACTGCAAATGAACTCCAGATGCATGCGCCACCTTGTACATCTGGCTTGTGTGGGTACTCGGGAATTAGGCTTCACAGACAAGTGCTTAAACACTAAGCCATCTCCCCAGGCCGGAAAAATATGTCTTTGTTAAAAGAATGGGATACAAAAAGCTATTGTGGGCACAAGATAGCAGCAGAAGATAAAGCAAAGAGCATGCAGCCTCGTGGAGGCGTAGGGCCCTTGCATCAATCAACAATGGACGGCCTCCTCCTGGACTTCTCACTAAGTGACATTATAAATGTCCTGACAGTTCCAGCCGCTTTTAGCTGGCTCATATGTTTCCTGCAGCCAAAAGCGCCTCTGATATACTGGTAAGATTTAGAGTATCCTCAGGAAGAATTGATTGTAACATTGTTTGTCGTTGCAAACGCTCTGCTAGGACATAAACACTCTGGAGTGGGGGTACTGAGAAAATGAATTACGATGTGCCTATCCGTGAAACAAGGCACAGTTGTTTAAAAAGACAAGGCAGCAGGCAGGACTGGAGAGGTTGCTCAGTGGTTAAAGGCGCTTGCTTGCAAAGCTTGACAGCCTGGGATCAAGTCCTCAGGATTCATGGAAGGCCAGATGCACAAAGTGGAGCATGCATCTGGAGTTGCTTTGCAGTGGCTAGAGGCCATGTGTGCCCACTCATTCTCTCTCTCTCCCCCTCTCCCTCTTTCTCATTAAAAATCAATAATAATCCGGGCGTGGTGGTGTACACCTTTAATCCCAGCACTCAGGAGGCAAAAGTAGGAGGATCACCGTGAGTTCAAGGCCACCCTGAGAATACATAGTGAATTCCAGGTTAGCCTAGGCTAGAGCAAGACCCTACCTCGAAAAACCAACCAAACAAACAAACAAAATCAATAATAAATAAAATAAAAGGACATGACAACACAATTAACTACATACTGAATGATCCAATTTATATACATTTTAAAAATGGGCAAAACTACCCAGGCATGCTGGTGCACGCCTTTTATCCCAGAACTTGGGAGGCAGGGGTAGGAGGATCACTGTGAGTTTGAGGCAAGCCTGGGACTACATAGTGAATTCCAGGTCAGCCTGGGCTACAGCGAGACCCTACCTCGAAAAAAAGCCAAACAAATAAAATAAAATAGGCAAAACTAAAGGTTGGCATGGCAGCTCACACTCTGGAGGTAGAGGCAGGAGGATCAGGAATTCAAAATCATCTTCAGTTACATAGTGAGTAGGAAACCAGCCTAGGTCTTTAGAGTAAACTCAAAGCAAACTGGATGAGTGAGTGCTGGTCAGATTCATCTGCCGGCGAGATCTGCTCTGCACCCCCTCCACTCAGAACAAGCTTAGTTTAGGGGGCCACTCGTGAGCCCATACATCTTTCTCCACCTCATTACCCATCAGATGACCTAGGTAGACACCATTATTCTCAATCCCTCCACCTTTCTCATCTTGCTCAGACACTCCATGTGAAAAATGATTGATTTCAGGCTGGAGAGATGGCTTAGTGGTTAAGTGCTTGCCTGTGAAGCCTAAGGACCCTGGTTCGAGGCTCGATTCCCCAGGACCCACGTTAGCCAGATGCATAAGAGGGAGCACGCATCTGGAGTTTGTTTGCAGTGGCTGGAGGCCCTGGTGCACCCATTCTCTCTCTCTGTGTCTCTCTCTGCCTCTTTCTCTCTCATAAGTAAATAAGTAAATAAATAAATAAATAAATATATTTTTTAAATGTTCAAACTGTTGGACTTGCCTCAAAAAAAAAAAAAAGCCGGCGTGGTGACACACGCCTTTAATCCCAGCACTCAGGAGCCAGAGGTAGGAGGATCGCCGTGAGTTCAAGGCCACCCTGAGACTGCACAGTGATTTCCAGGTCAGCCGGGGCTATAGTGACACCCTACCTCAAAAAACCAGAGTAATAAATAAGTAAGTATTTTTAATAAACTAGGAGCTGGGCATGGTGGCATACACCTTTAATCCCAGCAAAAGATACGAGGATCACTGTGAGTTCAAGGTTAGCCTGGGCATACACAGAGAATTCCAGATCAGACTGGGCTAGAGCAAGACCCTACCCCCAAAATAAAATAAAATAAAGCAAATAAAAACAAGCCAGATGTGATTACATCTACCTGTAATCCAAGCACTTGAGAGGTAGGAGACCTCAAGTTCAAGGCCAGCCTGGGATACATTGTAATGTCCAAGCCAACCTGGGCTACAGAGTGAGACCCTGTCTCACAAAGAGCGCTGGAGAAATGGCTTAGAGGTTCAGGCACTTGCCTACAAAGCCAAAGGACCCAGGTTCAATTCCACAGGACCCACATAAGCCATATGCACAAGGGGGCACACACATTTAGAGTTCAATTGCAGTGACTGGAGACCCTGGTGCGCCCATTCTCTCCCTGTCTCTCTGCCTCTCCCAGGGCTTTGGGACTGCTAGGCAGGAACTCTCCCAACTGCTTCATCCTCAGCCATGAATAGATTTTGTTTTATTTTATTTATTTATTTATTTTTTAATATATATATTTTATTTATTTATTTGAGAACGACAGACACAGAGAGAAAGACAGATAGAAGGAGAGAGAGAATGGGTGTGCCAGGGCTTCCAGCCTCTGCAAACGAACTCCAGACGCGTGCGCCCCCTTGTGCATCTGGCTAACGTGGGACCTGGGGAACCGAGCCTCGAACCGGGGTCCTTAGGCTTCACAGGCAAGTGCTTAACCGCTAAGCCATCTCTCCAGCCCGATTTTGTTTTATTTTTAATTATTTATTTATTTACATTTATTTTTATTTTTTTGTGGTTTTTCAAGGTAAGGTCTTACTCTAGCCCAGGCTGACCTGGAATTCACTATGTAGTCTCAGGATGGCCTGGAAGTCATCGCAATCCACCTACCTCTGCCTCTGCTGGGATTAAAGATAAAGATGTGCGCCCCCATGCTTGGCTGTTTTGTTTTGTTTTTACTTTTGTTTTTCAAGGTAGGGTCTTGCTCTAGTCCAGCCTGACCTGGAATTCACTATGCAGTCTCAGGGTCTCCTCAAATTCACGGTGATCCTCCTACTTCTGCCTCCCAAGTGGTGGAATTAAAGGCGTGTGCCACCACACCCAGCCCAGCTGTTCTTTTAGTATAAAGATTTACATCACTTCATTCTGACACTGGCCTCTTGTAGACTCAGTGGCAAAGGGCAGTGTGTCCTGGCCAGCAAAGTCAGCCACAACCCAAGTGCTGTTGATGACCAAGACCCATCTGCTCTTCTTCAATGGAGAACATCAATAAAAATATTTGGAGTCAGGCATAGTGGTCCACACCTTGAACCCCAGCACTCTGGAGGGGTGCCGTGAGTTCAAGGCCACCCTGAGACAGAGATTCTGTAGTGAATTCCTGGTCAGCCTGGGTTAGAGTGAAACCCTACCTTGAAAAAACAAAAATTGGAGCCAGGCATGGTAATTAGCAAGTCTATAATCCCAGTACTCAGAAGGCAGAGGTAGGAGGATCACTGTGAGTTTGAGGCCAGCCTGGGATTATATAGTGAATTCCAGGTCAGCCTGGGCTAGAGCGAGACCCTACCTTGGAGAGCCAGGTGTACACCTTTAATCCCAGCAGTGACTCAGGCGGCTGAGGTAGAAGGATCACAGTGAGTTCAAATCCAGTCTGAGGCTACAGAGTGAGTTTCAGGTTTGCCTGGGCTAGAAAGAAATCTTACCTCAAAAAAAGTTATCTGTAGGGCTGGAGATATGGTTTGTTTGCAAAGCTTGCTGACCTGGATTTGATTCCCTAGCACCCAATGGAAAGCCAGCTGCACAAAGTGGTATATGTGTCTGGTGTTTGCAGTGACAGGAGGCCTGGGTGTACCCATTCTCCTGTGTCTCTTTCTGCTCACAAATAAATAAGTAAAAAAAATTTTTTTTTTTTTTTTTTTTTTTTTTTTTGGTTTTTCGAGGCAGGGTCTCACTCTAGCTCAGGCTGACCTGGAATTCACTCTGTAGTCTCAGGGTGGCCTCGAACTCTCAGCAATCCTCCTACCTCTGCCTCCCGAGTGTTGGGATTAAAGGTGAGTGCCACCACGCCTGGCAGTAAAAATATTTTTTAAAGCTGGAGAGATGGCTTCGTGGTTAAGACACTTGCCTGCAAAGCTTAAGAACTTATGTTCAAATCTCCAGGTCCCACATATCCAGACATACAGTGATACAAGCGTGCAATGTCACACATGAGCATAAGGTGGTGTGCACATCTGGAGTTCATTCACAGCAGCCAGAAGGTCCTGGTGTGTCCATTCTCTCTCTCCCACTCTCTCTCTCAAAATAAAAATAATAATAATAAACTTGTCAGCTGTGGTCCAGTTCCCCAGTAACCATGTAAAGCCAAATGCACAATGTGGTGGAAGCATGTGTCTGAAATTCATTTGCAGTGGCAAGAGGTCCTGGGATGTCCATATTTATCGTTTTCTTCTTGCCAATAAATAAATAACAATATTTTTAGGCTGGGCATAGTGGTGCATACCTTTAATTCCAGCACTTAGGAGGTGGAAGTAGGACCAATCGCCATGAGTTCGAGGCTAGCCTGAGACTACATAGTGAATTCCAGGTCAGCCTGGGCTAGAGCAAGACCTTACCTCAACACTCCCCCCAGGAAGAAAAATATTTTAAAAATAATCATAATAAGTTATGTGTATATTTGGTGTGTGTGTGTGCACACGCCACAGGGTCTTGCTGCTACAAACAAATGTCCATCCAGCTTCACATGGGTAGTTGAGAACTGAATCCAGCCTTGCGAGCAAGTACCTGTCACTACTGAGCCATCTCCTCAGCCCTGATTTTATTTGTTATTTATTTATTTTTGGTTTTTCAAGGTAAAGTCTCACTCTAGCTCAGGCTGGCTTAGAATCCACTATGTGGTCTCAAGGTGGCCTTGAACTCCCAGTGATCCTCCTGCCTTTGCCTCCCAAGTGCTGGAAATAAAGGAGCACACCTCCCATGTCTGGCTTTAAAGATTTCTTTTTTTTTTTTTTTTGGTTTCTCAAGGTAGGGTCTCACTCTAGCCCAGGCTGATCTCAAATTCACTCTGGAGTCTCAGGGTGGCCTCAAACTCACGGCAATCCTCCTACCTCTGCCTCCCGAGTGCTGTGATTAAAGGCGTGCGCCACCATGATTGGCTAAGATTTTTTTTTCTAATATTTTTATTTATTTATTTGAGAGCGAATGGGCACACCAGGGCCTCTAGTCACTGCAAATGAACTCCAGATGCATGGGCTGCCTTATGCATCTGGCTCACGTGGGTCCTGGGGAATCGAACCTGGGTCCTTTGGCTTTGCAAGCAAGTGCCTTAACCACTAAGCCATCTCTAAATTTATCTATTTAAATAGGCTGCATTCTTCAGGTTCTTTTCACATAGCCCAGGCTCACCTCAGACTGGTTACATAGCCAAGGATGACCTTGAACTTCTGATGCTCCTGCCTCCACCTCCTGAGAGTTGATGTTGCAGGTATACAGTGGTGCACCATCACACCCAGCTCATGTGGTGCTGAGATCGAGCCTAGGGCTTCCTGCATGCCAGGCGAGCACCCTGCCCACTGCGCCACCTCGCCAGCCATTCTTCCTCCTTCTTCCTTTTTTTTTTTTTTTTAATTTGGTTTTCTGAGGTAGGGTCTCACTGTAGCTCAGACTGACCTGGAATTCACTCTGTAGTCTCAGGGTGGCCTCGAACTGATGGTGATCCTCCTACCTCTGCCTCCCAAGTGCTGGGATTAAAGGTGTGCGACACCACGCCTGACTTTTTTTTTTAACACTCTTTTTCTATATTATATATATATATATTTTTTTTTTTATTTATTTATTGGAGAGAGAGAGATACAGAAATAGGCAGAGAGACAGAGAGAGAGAGAGGAAGGGAGGAAGGGAGAATGGGTGCGCCAGGGCCTCCAGCTACTGCAAACGAACTCCAGATGCGTACGCCACCTTGCACATCTGGCTCACATGAGTCCTGGGAAGTCAAACCTGGGTCCAGTGGCTTTGCAGGCAAATGCCTCAACCACTAAGCAATCTCTTCAGCCCCAAAACATTTTTATTTTTATTTATTTATTTGAGAGAGGGAAAGAGGCAGAGAGAGAGAGAGAGAGAGAGAGAGAATAAGCACACTGGGGTTTCCAGCCACTGCAAACGAACTTCAGATGCATGTGCCCCCTTGTGCATCTGGTTTATGTGGGTACTGGGGAATCAAATCGGGGTTCTTTGGCTTTGCAGGCAAGCGCCTTAACTGCTACGCCATCCCTTCAAACACAGCTTCCCCCCCCCCCCAAACCTTCACCCATGCTGCTCCTCTCCTTGAGTACTCCGTTCCTGCTCATCCTCAGG
The DNA here is from genome assembly GCF_020740685.1 of Jaculus jaculus. NCBI lineage: Eukaryota > Metazoa > Chordata > Mammalia > Rodentia > Dipodidae > Jaculus > Jaculus jaculus. The sequence continues at coordinate 11,161,347 of NC_059118.1, forward strand.
TGACATCCCCCTGCAGCACGCCTCGCTGGCACCCTGCCTCCCGACTGGCACCTGTCCATCTGTCCCCAGTCACTTTCTGTCAACAGAGCACTCAGCATGAGGCTGTAAGAACCAGAATGTCTCCAGGTTTGTACTTGAGTGCCATTTTACAAGGCACGAGTTTCTGGCTCCCAGCAGTGGCCCAGGCCACCTGCCTCCATTGCAACACAAGGTAGAAATTGCTTTCCCTGAAACGGCCCGGATCACCTGACTCATTGCCACTTCCCAGAAGTGACCCAGACCTCCCAAGAGCAAAGCCCTGCCTGCAATGGAAGAATTCCAGAGGATCCCACCTCCCTGATAAAGAACTCCTTGGTCTGTCAAAGAAGTTTCTCTTGACCTGCCTGGCCAGAGCCCTTCTCCGGCTTTCTGGAATCAAGCCTGTCTCTGCTGTGAAGCCAGGTCTTTCCTCTCTTTCATTTTCCCACTCCTTCCCTCTTTATCTAGTCTATGAGATCCGCGAAGCCAGCCTTCCACACTGAGTCCTCAGTGCTTGGCCCATGGTCGGGGTTCAGGAACTGTTGTGTCCACAAATGAAGGTTCACATTCAAGGGGAAGATCAAGTTGATATGCGACTTTTTTTTTTTTTTTTTTTTTTTTTAAGTTTTTCGAGGTAGGATTTCACTCTAGTTCAGGCTGACCTGGAATTCACTATGTAGTCTCAGGGTGACCTTGAACTCACAGTGATCCTCCTACCTCTGCCTCCCGAGTGCTGGGATTAAAGGCGTGCGCCACACCAGGGCTTATTTTTCTTTTTTGTTTTTATTGACAACTTCCATAATTGTAAACAATATCCCATGGTAATTCCCTACAGAGCGAGTGCCAGGTCAACAGGGGCATGAGTGAGACCCTACCTCAAAAAAATAACAACAAAAAGAAACGCTGTCTCAAAGGGTCCCAACTTAAGTGCCTGATTAAAAAGCATGGTTGGAGGGCTGGTGGGATGGCTTAGCAGTTAAGGGGTTTGTCTGCAAAGCCACAGGACCCAGGTTCAATTCCCCAGGACCCACATAAACCAGATGCACAAGGAGGCACATGTGTCTGGGGTTCTTTTGGTTGCAGTGCCTGGAGGCCCTGATGTGCCCATTCTCTCTCTTTTTCTCTCTGTTTCTTTGTCAAATAAATAAATAAATATTTAAAAAATGTAAAAAAAGAAAAACACCAAAAGCTCAGTAGCAGAGGCCAGTAAACTAGAAAGGAGATATAAAGAGAATAGGAAGTGGGGGCGGGGGACAGACTTAATAGGATGGTATTGTATATATGTAAGTAGAAGAACAGATTAATGAGGGTGAAAAGGCCTAAGTGAGGTCAGGGAAACAGACTAAGTAAAGGAAAGGTGGAGGGAGGGCTAATCAAAATCTAAGAGAATATAAATAAGTCATATGGAAACCTACATTTTTGGACAATGGAACACCCAGAAGCTGTAGATTGTTACTAGAAATTTTCAGTGCCAGGGATGGGATACCTTCCAGCGAGTTGTTGGCCAGGGAGGTCCCTGATGCCCCCAAAACATTACAGGCCATTGCCGAGGCCCTTGGCTTCCCACCAGGAATAGATGGTAAGACCCTATTGCTGAAGACTCTACCACATACTTGGGCTGCAAGGCCACTGAGAAATCCTGCTGGAACTGACCTGATAACCTCCTCCATGTAGACCAGCTGACAGAAAGCTGGAAGAAGCCATTCTACATGCAGTTCAATGGTAGAGAGAGAAATCACCAGTAAAGATACTCAACAGTGAACTCTGCAAGCCTTAATATTTGGCCAGCCCGGCCAAATGAGCCAGTGGGTACAATAGTGGCATGTCTGTCATGATAGAAACCAACTGTCCTCTAATTGGAGTGGAGGCCTGCTCCATCGGAGGGAATACTGAAAACTTAAAACAGGGGTAGTCATGAGCCCTAGGGGTATAATGTCTGCTGTTGTCTAGCTAAATGTATATACTATTCTTATCAAACTGCCCAGTAAGCACTTCTCTTAATGTTCATACCTTTATATTAATGCTACTCTCACTTTTGGTGGAGAATCTTCTCTTTTCAGATGGCAGTGACCTTGGGACGACTCAGAAGGCATCATGGTGCTGGAAAGAAGTGACTGCAGTGCCCAGTACTGCAATATCTCTAGCACACCTTCCGAGGCTCAGGGTCTAATGAGGAAGAGGTGGTGGAAAGAAATTAAGAGCCAAAGGAAGGGTAGGACTCCATACAATGTGCTCCCTCCAGACACAAAATGGCCTGGATATCCATGGCCTCACAGTGCCTGACACTACCTACCCAAGACCATCATCACAGGAGGAAAAGATCATGACATCAAAATTAAAAGAGAGACTGATTGAGATGGGGAGGGGATGTGATGGAGAATGGAATTTCAAAGGGGAAAGTGCAGGGAGGGAGGGCATTACCATGGGGTATTTTTTATAATCATGGAAGTTGTTAATAAAAATTTTGAAAAAACAAAAAAGACATAAGGGCTGGAGAGATGGCTTAGTGGTGAAGCACTTACCTGTGAAGCCTAAGGATCCCAGTTCAAGGCTCGATTCCCCGGGACCCACATTAGCCAGATGCACAAGGGGGCTCACGTGTCTGGAGTTTGTTTGCAGTGACTAGATGCCCTGGCACACCCATTCTCTCTCTCTCTTTGCCTCCTTCTCTCTGTCTGTAGCTCTGAAATAAATAAAAATAAACAACAATAAAAAATATTTTATTTTTATTTATTTATTTATTTAACAGAGAGAGAGTGAGAGAATGGGCATGCCAGGGCCTCCAGCCACTGCAAACGAACTTAGGGCTGGAGAGATGGCTTAGTGGTTAAGGCACTTGCCTGCAAAACCAAAGGACCCAGGTTCAATACCCCAGGACCCACATAAGCCAGATGCACAAGGGGGCGCACACATCTGGAGTTCATTGACACCTGTTGGAGGCCCTGGCATGCCCATTGTCTCCCTCTCTCAAATAAATAAAGAAAAATAAAATATTTTTTAAAAAGGAGCCGGGCATGGCCGGGCATGGTGGCGCATGTCTTTTATCCCAGCACTCGGGAGGCAGAGGAAGGAGGACTGCCGTGAGTTCAAGGCCAGCCTGAGAAGACATAGTGAATTCCAGGTCAGCCTGGGCTACAGTGAGTGAGACCCCACCTCGAAAAACAAAACAAAAAAAAGCTGTAGTGGCTGCCAGGCATGGTGGTCTTTAATCCCAGCACTTGGGAGGCAGAGGTAGGAGGATTGCTGTAGGTTCAAGGCTAGTGTGAAACCCTACCTCAAAAAACCAAAAAGAAAAAAATTAAAATAAATAAATAAAATAAAAGTTGTAGTGGCTAATATGAGGCAGTTTGAGAACTCCTGGTTTACTTTTGCTTTTAAATATTTTATTTATTTATTTATGAGAGAGAAAGAGAATGGGCACACCAGGGCCTCTAGCCACTGCATACGAACTCCAGACACATGTGTCCCTTTGTGCATCTGGCTTACATGGGTCCTGGGGAATTGAACCTGAGACCTTAGGCTTTTTAGGCAAATGCTGTAACCGCTCAGCCATTTCCCCAGTCCCTTTTTTTTTTTCTTCAGGTCGAGTCTTACTTTAGCCCAGACTGTCCTAGAACTCACTCTGTATATTAAAGGTGTACACCACCATGATCAGCTGTGAGTTCAAAGCCACCCTGAGACTACATAGTGCATTACAGGTCAACCTGGGCTAGAGTGAAACTCTAACCCAACCCCTACCCTCCAAAAAAAAGAGAAAGAAAGAATAGACACGCCAGAGCTTCTTACCACTGCCAATGATCTGCAGAGACACGTGACGCTTTCTGCATTTGGTTTACACGGGTGCTGAGGGAACTGAACGGAGGCCATCGGGTTTTGGAAGCAAGTGCCTTCAACCACTGAGCATCTCCCCACTCTCTTTAATGTCCTCCTGCATCCTCCATGACATGTCTGTGGACCCAATATGTTGATCTTGTGCAGGTAACTGTAGCCACTGTGGGCTCAAAAATGCAACCATCACGTTGTGTCTGAAGAGTGTTCCAAAGCCTCCTCCACATCATTTGGCTCTTACTTTCTGCCACCTTTTCTGCAATGGCACCTTAGCGGGGGAGGTCTTTTTTTTTGCTTTTGTTTGAGACAATTGAGACAAACTTTCAAGTATGCCAGACTGGACTCAACTCACTAAGTAGCTCAGGATGACCTTGAACGTCTCTTCAACTTCTTCCCCCTTCCTCCCCACCTTTTTTTTTTTTTTTTTTTTTTTGGAGGAGGGTTTCGAGGTAGGGTCTTATCCTAGCTCAGGCTGGACTAGAACTCTTGGGTATCCGCCTAACTCTGCCTTCTGATTGCTGCAATGCAAGGTGTGCACCATCCCCCCGCTCCCCCCTCCCCGGCGACGACCTTGAACTTCTGACCCTGAAGTCTCCACCTCCAGAGCCTTGAAATTGCAGGAGGTAGACAGGCGTGCACCACCCGGCTTAGGCGGGGCTGAGGATGGAACCCAAACTAGAAAGCCCAAGAAACTTCAAATTCACGGCTTTTGTCCCTCTATATAAGTTTGGTAGACTCTGTGAAAGTAGGCGCAGGCACGAAGCCCGAGTCTGGGTCACTTCTGAATCAACCGAAGAGCCACTCTGGGCTCGATATTGCATGGCAAACCTCCCAGAGCAGGGAACAGGGTGAAAAATGGGGGGGGGGGGGGGGCGCCGCGGGCGTGATGGCAGAGGTAGGAGGATCGCCATGAGTTAAGAGGGCAGCCTGAGACTACACATTGAATTCCAGGTCATCTTGGGCTAGAGCGAGGCCCTACCTTCAAAAAAAAAAAAGAAAAGAAAAGAAAGGGAGGTGACACCTCTGCCGGCTGGGTCAGACCGTCTCTCTCGAGCACAGCGGAGGGCATCTCTGCGCACGTGGGGCGCCTGGAGCCGCGGTCCCGGGCGCCGGGCAGTGCTGTGGACTACAAGTCCCGACACGCCTCGGGGTAGGGGCGGGCCGGCACGAGAACGAGTCCGGGTTTCCAGCCACGGCCAGGCGTGCGCAGTGGTTCCTGGGAGTGGCGGGGCGGGTCCACCCGGCTGTCAGCTGTGGCCCCAGGCGCCCCGGGGACCCGGGTGGCCGTGGCCATTAGCGGAGAAGCCAGCGGAGCAGTAGGACGCTTGCAGCGGGCCAGAAGGAAGCACGGTCCTGGGTGCAGCCATCCCGGCCTGATCATGGCAGCGACGCCCCTGAAAGTGTGCATCGTGGGCTCGGGGAACTGGTGAGCGGCGCCCGGGCGGGCGGCGTGGGCTCCGCCTCCAGGAAGCCCCTGTGCCCCGCGGGCCGAGGCTGCGCGCGCCCGGGGGCGGCGGCACCGTGGGCACCGTGGGCACCGCGCGCGGGGCTGCGATCGCGCGCCCACGCTGGGCACCGCGCGCCCGGAGGCCGCAGCTGGGGCAGCTGCAACCGGGCTCGCGGGAGGTGGAGGTGGGGGGGAGACCCCGGGCACCCCGCGGGCACCTGTAAGCGCCCCCTGTTCAGCGCCAGGCTGCCGCCCCTGCGGATCGCTCGAGCCGATCGGCGGAGGCTCAAACCACTCCCGGTGGAATTTTGCGTGCTGGGGGAAACTGAGGCACGCGGGTAGGTGGGGTGCGCGGCCAATGGGCTTCTTGCTACCTGGGGCTCCCCCCTGGGGTCCTGCAAAGTGGGGGGGTCTCACCTCGGCTCCCGATGCGTTGTGTCTGAGAGGCAGATCCGAGTTGCCCACAGGCCTGGCTTTCCCCGGGACCTGTAAACTTTCCATCGGCGCCGGGCTGAATGTGACCATGCCATGGATTCAGCGCTTTGTGTCCCGAGCTCTTTCTAGTTCTTGGGGGTGATTAAGTACTTTGATCAGAGTTCACCCGGCTGGGGGACTTCGGTGATGTGCTTGGGTGCTATAAGGAGAGAAGCTGGGGAGGAAGGTAGAGCCAGTATTTACGCTGGTGTTTGCAAGCTTTTTCCCACGGCTGTGCCCCCTTTTCGTTCGCCACCCGCTCCCCCACCCCACCCCCCGTGCCCAGCCCAAGGACTGGTGTGGAAGAGTAGAAGGCGATCATATCCATTCCTCACTTCGGTCCACCTGTGTTGGTTTTCCGAGGTAGAGTCTCGCTCTAGCCCGGGCTGACCTGGACGTTCACTCTGTAGTCTCAGGCTGGCCTCGAACTCACGGCGATCCTCCTACCTCTGCCTCCTGAGTGCTGGCATTAAAGGCTGCGGTGCCTGGAGTCCACCTGTGTTTTCTGAGGCTCAGGCTGCTCAAGCGCAGGAGTGCTGCTCGGGAGGTGTTTGCTCTTAGCTTCACTCCTTTAAGACTTGGCCCAGAAAGGACTTCTTGGAGGAAACCTTACCTGATTCTCCACTTTTCCACTGCAGCCAGACCTGTGGCTTCTCCTCAGGCTCCTAGTGCGGATCTTTTTTCCTGAATTGCAACATCTTTTACTTTTTTTTTTTTTTTTTTTGCTAGAGTTTTCTAAGTAGGGTCTCATTCTAGCTCAGACTGACCTGGAACTCTGTAGCCTCAGGTAGACTTCTAAGTCACACCTCAGCCTTCTGAGTGCTAGGATTTAAGGGGTGTGCTATCACACCTAGTTTCCTTGTTTTTTTTTTTTTTTTTTTTTGAGGTAGGGTCTTGCTCTAGCCCAGGCTGACCTGGAATTCACTCTGTAGTCTCAGGCTGGCCTCAACTCAAATGGATCTCCTCCTACCGGGATTAAAGGTTTGTGCCACCACTCCCAGCTGTTTTTTTATTTTTTTCCAAAGCAGAGTTTCACTGTAGCCCAGGCTAACCTGGAATTTACTGTGTAGTCTCGACTAGTCTCAAACTCATGGTGAGCTCAGCCTCCCAAGTGCTGGGACTAAGTTGTGCGCCAACACTCCCAACTCCTTTTTTTTTTTGAGGTAGGGTTTTGCTCTAGCCCAGGCTGACCTGGAACTCACTATGTAGTCTCAGGCTAGCCTCAAACTCACAGTGATCCTCCTACCTCTCCCTCCGGAGTGCTGGGATTAAAAGTGTGCGCCACCACATCCGCCTTTTTTTTGTTTTTAATCTTGGTCCTGGAGACTGAGTTCAGTGTCTTCTGCAAGCTAAGGGCACTCACTCCCTGACCCCCAAACTGTTTTTCTTAATTTTTTTTTTTATTTTCTTATTTGAGAGAGATAAATAGATTGAAAGAGAGAGACTGGGTGTACCAGGGCCTTTGGCCACTGCAAACAAACTCCCGATGCATGCATCTCTTTGTGCATCTGACTTTACTTGGGTACTAGGGAATTGAACTCAGGTTCACAGGCTTTGCAGGGAAGTACCTTAACTGCTGGGCCATCTGTCCAGCCTCCTGACCCTCAAACTATGTTTGATTAGGTAACAACATTCAGTGTGTGTGTGTGTATGTGTTTTTTTTTGGGGGGGTTGTGCATGTGTGCACTGAGAGGATCCAACCCAGGGCCTTATATATGCTGGTGAGATCTCCACACTCCCAACATGACACTCATGTGCTTTATTTTATTTTTAAAAATTTGGCCAGTCGTGGTGGCGCACACCTTTAATCCCAGCAGCACTCAGGAGGCAGAGGTAGGAGGATTGCCGTAAGTTTGAGGCCACCCTGACACTACATAGTGAATTCCAGGTCAGCCTGAGCTAGAGTGAGACCCTGCCTCAAAAAAAAGTCATTGCCAGGCACAAAGGTGGCTAATGCCTTTAATCCCAGCACTGGGGAGGCTGAGGTAGGAGGACCACCATTCAAGGCCAGTCTGGAGCTACACAGTGAGTTCCAGATCAGCCTGGGCTAGAGTGAGACCTTGAGACTTTTTTAAAAAGTGTATTTTTTTATTTACTTATTAACATGTGGGGGGGGGGGCAGAGTTTCTTGCCTCTGCAAATGAATTCCAGATGCATGCTTCACTTTTGTATCTGGCTTTACCATGCATGGCTGAGGAACTTAACCCGGTTTGGCAGGTTTTACAAACAAGCACCTTTCACCACGGAGCCATTTTCCCCAGCCCCTGGCCTTGAATTTCTCATCCTCCTGCCTCTACGTCCCAAGTGCGGGAATTACAAGCACTGCACCACACCTTGCTGTCAAGGTCATCCTTGGTTACTGGCCAGTCTGGGCTAGAAACCGTTTCAAAAGTGGGTGTAGGGGGCTGGAGAGATGGCTTAGCGGTTAAGCGCTTGCCTGTGAAGCCTAAGGACCCCAGTTCGAGGCTTGACTCCCCAGGACCCACGTTAGCCAGATGCACAAGGGGGCACACGCGCCTGGAATTCGTTTGCAGTGGTCCGGAGGCCCTGGCACGCCCATTCTCTCTCCCTCTCTCTATCTGCCTCTTTCTCTGTCTGTCAATCTCAAATAAAAAAAAAAAAGTGGGTGTAGGGATAGCTGATGTCTGGTGGCCTGCATCTATAATCCCAAGTGTCTGAGTTTGAGGCCAATCTAGGCTGCGTAGTGAGATCTCATTGAAGGTGTTTAGGTATGGGCTGCAGGAGAAGAAACAGACACCAGCGAGTCAATGCAGAAGATCTCAAAGTCAAGAGTAGTCAGATGCTCTCGACTTCCCAGAGTTTGCTTTTATAAGAAAAAGAAATTATATATTTATTTGAGAGAGAGAGAGAAGAAAAAAAAAAAAAGAGGCAGCTAGAGAATGGGCACACCAGGGCCTCCAGCCACTGCAAACAAACTGTACACACATGCGCCCACCTTGTACATCTGGTTTATGTGGATCCTGGGGAATCAAACCTGGGTCCTTAGGCTTTGTAGGCAAGCGCCTTAGCCGCTAGGCTATCTCTATCTAGCCTCAGAGTTTGCTTTTTTTTTTTTTTTTGGTTTTTCGAGGTAGGGTCTCACTCTAGCCCAGGCTGATCTGGTATTCACTATGGAGTCTCAGGGTGGCCTCAAACTCATGGCAATCCTCCTACCTCTGCCTCCTGAGTGCTGGGATTAAAGGCGTGCACCACCATGCCCAGCACCAGAGTTTGCTTTTATTCACCTCATAGGATCATATCAGAACAATGGTAGTATGTCACAGACACCATTGTAAAACAGTGTGCTTTTGATTAGTTAGCTTGGTCAAACAGAAAACACTGCACATTGATACTCACATAATGATTATACTCTGAGTGACCTCAGTTCCAGCGAGATGTTCTCAAGAATGAACAAGAACAGGTTTCCCAGAAGGTGCGCCTTCCGGCCACCCCGTGCACAACGCTTCCGCTCGAAGGCTGAGAGCCAAGTATATTCATCGGCTGACTACACTGAACTCTCAAAACAAACACGCCCAAAATACAGTGACACATTCCACGTTGGACCCCTAGAAACTTCCCAAAGGAAAAACCAATTTAATTATTGATCCTTTCTGTCTTGGCTGGAGAATTCCATCCGACTTACAGGAATGCTTGCATATGTTCTTGTCCCTCTGTAGAAGGGCGCTATATACTATTTTTGTTTTGTGGGGGTCTGGGTTCTGGGGTTGGAACCCAAGACCTCACACATGCTAGGCAGGTATTCTACCACTGAGAAACAGCCCCAGCCCCCTTGTGCATGTTTTTTTTTTTTTTTTAGTTTTGTTTATTTTTATTTATTTGAGAGCAGCAGCAGACAGACAGAAAGAGAAAGAGGCAGATAGATAGAGAGAGAGAATGTGCACACCAGGGCTTCCAGCCACTGCAAACGAACTACAGACTCTGCATCTGGCTAACATGGGTCCTGGGGAATCAAGCCTCGAACCGGGGTCCTTAGGCTTCACAGGCAAGCGCTTAACCGCTAAGCCATCTCTCCAGCCCTTGTGCGGGGGTTTTATGTTGATTGCTGCGATGCAACAATGGACTGTTTTGTGTCAGATTTACTGGCACTAGTGTCCAGACAGTTTCATGGAGGTCTTCGGCTTGTCTTTGCTAGTTAGGAGGTCAAGGTCACTTTAGCGAATGGTCAGCTGCTTCCTTGGCTATGCCACTGGACCAGCATCTATTTAATACTTTTATTTTCAAGGTAGGGTCTCACTCTGGTCCAGGCTGACAAGGAATTAAATCAGGGTGGCCTTGAACTCACGGTGATCCTCCTACCTCTGCCTCCTGAGTTCTGGGATTAAAGGTGTGCGCCACCACACGGCTAACACTTTTTTTTAAAAAAATTCTTATTTATTTATTGTCTGAGGTAGGGTTTCACTCTAGTCCAGGCTGACCTGGAATTCACTCTGTATTCTCAGGGTGGGTGGCCTCGAGCTCACAATGATCCTCCTACCTCTGCCTTCCGAGTGCTGGGATTAAATTTTATTTATTTATATTTATTTATTTATTTTTGGAGAGAGAGAGAATCAGCAGGCCTGCACACTCCAGACACATGTACCACCTTGTGGATCTGCCTTATGTGGGTCCTGGAGAGTCAAACCAGGGTCCTTTGGCTTTGCAGGCAAGTGCCTTAACTGCTTAGCCATCTTTTCAGCCCACATGTGCTTCTTTTTAAAATGCAAGTCATTTATTGATTTATTTATTTGAGTAAGAGAAAGTGGCAGATAGAGAGGGAGAAAGAGAATGGACATACCAGGGCCTCTAGCAACTGCAAACAAACTCCAGATGTATGCGCCACTTTATGCATCTGACTTACATGGGTACTGGGGAATTGAACCTGGGTCCATAGGCTTTGCAGGCAAGCGCTTTACCTGCCAAGCCATCTCTCCAGACCCTTTTTATTGACAACTTCTATTATTATAGACAATAAGCCGCCGGGCGTGGTGGCTCACACCTTTAATCCCAGCACTTGGGAGGCAGAGGTGGGAGGATTGCCGTGAGTTCGAGGCCACCCTGAGACTCCATAGTGAATTCCAGGTCAGCCTGGGCTAGAGTGAGACCCTACCTCGAAAAACCAAAAAAAAAAAAACAACGACAATAAGCCATAATTCCCTCCCTTCCTGCACTTTCCCTTTCACAAATCTACCACCCCCCTCTTAATTAGTCTCTCTTTTACTTTGATGTGATTATCTTGTCCTCCTATTATATGGGTCTTGTGACTTCGAGGTCATGGATATACAGGCCATTTTGTGTCTGGAAGAGTGCCTTGTAAGGAGTCCTACTCTTCCTTTGGCTGATACATTCTTTCTACCACCTCTTCCGCCTTGGACCCTGAACCTTGGAAGGAGCACAGTGTGTGTGTGTGTGTGTGTGTGTGTGTGTGTGTATTGGATCACCAGGCCTTTTGCCACTGCAAATGAACACCAGATGCTTACATGGGTGGCTTGGGAATCGAACCCAACAAGTTAGGCTTTGGAAGCAAACACCACTGAGCCATCTTCTCTGTCCCTATTTGTTTGTTTGTGAAACCGGGTCTCTTGAAGCACAGGTTGGGCCTTGAATTGGGCTGCACAGCCTTAGGTGACCTTGAATTGGGCTGCACAGCCTTAGGTGACCTTGAGTTCCTGCCCCTCCCACCTCCACTTAACTTGTCCAGTACGGGAATAACAGGCGCCGACTCTCCCGATGCTGGTTTCCCCTTCTGAGAAATTCCACCGGGAGAGCAGCCCTTTTCCTAACTCGCAAGGTGCAGGCGGAAGTGGCCCCCGCTTAGCTGTGGTGCATTGGAAATGCACAAGCGCCGTGGAGACCCCCCCGCCCCACCCCATACCCTCCACGGCAACTTGGCTGCCAGCCCGTGGCACCTTCTTCCCGATGTACTTGAGTGTACGCTTGGCCCACTCCAACTCAGGCTGTGGAGTAGAACTTGGCACTGTGACCCTGCAACACAGCGATTGAGAAACGCGCCCAGGCTGTGGGCTGGCTGCCCGGCCCCATTCATTACAGCAGCAGATGGGGACGGTTGCTGGCCTCTTGCCATGGCCTCGGGGACAGTCACCCCAGTCCTAGAGAGAAGAGCATGACCTCCCCAGAGCGTCCACGAAATAGAGGCTGGAGAGAAGAGCGTGAGCCTGGTGTGGTGCCTCAAGTATTCCCGGCCCCTGGGCTGCCTAGTTAATTCTAGGACAGCCTGGACTATAGTGAGATCATGTCTCAAAAAAAAAAAAAAAAAAAAAAGGTGGGGGCCAGGAGAGATGGCTTAGCGCTTAAGGCACCTGCCTGCAAAGCCAAAGGACCCAGGTTCAATTCCGCAGGGCCCACATAAGCCAGATGCACAAGGGGGCTCATGCATGTGGAGTTTGTTTGCAGCAGCTGAAGGCCCTGTCACACCCATTCTCTCTCTTTCTCTCTCTCTCACTCAAGTAAATAAATAAAAGTAAAATATTCAAAGGCATGCACCACCACTCCCAGCTTACTTAAAAAAAAAAAAAAAAATGAGGAAGCCAGGCGGGGTGGCGCACGCCTTTAATCCCAGCCTTTGGGAGGCAGAGGTAGGAGGATCGCTGTGAGTTCGAGGCCACCCTGAGAATACAGAGTGAATTCCAGGTCAACCTGAGCTAGAGCAAGACCCTACCTTGAAAAAAAAAAAAAAAAAAAAGAGGCAGGATGGCTTAAGAAGGGAATGAAGCGTTAAACTTGGGGCCATAGACCTTCCTGTATTTGCCCCAGGTGAGTACTTTGCTCTTTACCGGAATGGGACACCTGGACACGGTCTTTGCCCTTGTGAAACCTCACCTTCAAGTCTGAGATAAATAAGGACTTGAAAGATATGATCAAAAGAGACAGAAGCCTGGGGTGGTGGCGCACACCTTTAATCCCAGCGTTGGGTGGTGGAAAGGGGACCAAGGTAAGAGGATCACCTTGAGTTCAAGGCCACCCTGAAACTACATAGTGAATTCCAGGTCTGCCTGGACTGGAAACTCTACCTCAAAAAGAAAAAAAAAAAAAAAAAAAAAAAGTCTGGGGAAATAGTGCATGCCTTTAATCCTAACACTTGAGAGGCTGATGTAGGAGGATCTCGGAGTTGAATGTCAGCCTGGGCTAGAGTGTGATCCTGCCTCAAACAAACAAATACAAAGTCACACAGTAGATAGGCTGGAGAGATGGCTTAGCGGTTAAGCGCTTGCCTGTGAAGCCTAAAGAACCCCGGTTAGAGGCTCGATTCCCCAGGACCCACGTTAGCCAGATGCACAAGGGGGCGCACACGTCTGAAGTGCATTTGCAGCACTTGGAGGCCCTGGCACACCCATTCTCTCTCTCTCTCTCTCTTTCTCTCTCTGTCACTCTCAAATAAATAAATGAAAATGAATAAAAAATATAAAAAAAGAAACTACACAGTAGAATGGTACCTACGTCACAAGCTTAGGTGCGCACACACACACACACACACAGATAGATAACACATATATAATCTCATTTATTTATTTGAGAGAGTATGTGGGTGAGCTAGGGCCTCCTGTTACTACAAACTCCAAACGCACACATCACTTTGAGCATCTGGCTTTACACGGGAACTGGGGACTTAAACCTGGTCCGTCAGGCTTTGCTGAGCCATCTCTCCAGCCTGACATTACCTTTTCAACCACTGATCCATTTTCTTAGTCCCAGACATTAACTTTTTAAACAGTATTTCTGGGCTACAGAGATGGCTTAGAGGTTAAGGTACTTGCCTACGAAGCCTAAGGCCCCTGGTTCGATTCCTCAGTACCCATGTAAGCCAGATGCACAAAGAGGCACATGCATTTGGAGTTTGTTTGCAGTGGCTAGAGGCCCTGGCATGCCCATTCTCTCTCTCTGTCTCATAAACAAATAAACAGGTTTTTGTTGTTGTTGTTGTTTGTTTGTTTGTTTGTTTGGTTTTTCAAGGTAGGGTCTCACTCTAGCCCAGGCTGATCTGAAATTCACTATGTAGTCTCAGGGTGGCCTTGAACTCATGGTGATCCTCCTACCTCTGCCTCCCAAGTGCTGGGGTTAAAGGTGTGCGCCACCACTCCTGGCTTGACAGTATTTCTTAAAGGCTGTCCTATGGTCCAAAGACTCCTTCCACCAAAGTCGCCAAGCCTGCCAGGCTTACTGAATCATGTTTCCCAAAGATAAGGCAGATTTTTCTCCTGAGGGACTTTGCCTTTTGACCATTTTAAAATAGAACTTCTGCTCCTGGCCACAGGAATGTAAACTTGCTTAGGGGATGTTTGCATCCTGGCCTGCTGGTAGCTCTGAGCGTTTGTGTAAATAAAGGTGTTATCACCTGGGTGGTAAAATGTATCCAGAACTCTCCCACAGTGCTTCCCCCATGCCACCTATCACCCTTGGCAATGAATCCAACAGGCACGCCAGGGCACTTCAGGCAGCTAGGACCTCTCAGGAAGAGTAAGGTAAGGTATCCTTGTCCTGTCCTTTGGGGAACCTCCATTCCTCTAGACTGATGGGAAAGGAGGCCAGGAGAAGTCATAAATATTCAAGTCTTTTCATGGCCCTGTGGGAAGATGCTTCCCTCTTTGGAGCTAGAAGCATGAGGCTCAGGAGTTCATGACCAGCCTTGGCTATATATTGAGTTTGAGGCTACATAATATCATGTCTTAAAATAAAAAGGGGGCTGGAGAGATGGCTTAGTGGTTAAGGTGTCTGCCTGTAAAGCCAAAGGATCCTGGTTCAGTTCTCCAGGACCCACCTAAGGGTGCATGCGTCTGGAGTTTGTCTGCAGTGGCTGGAGGCCCTGGCATACACATTCTTTCTGCTTCTTTCTCTCTCTCTCAAATAAATAAATAAAATATATTTAAAAAGAAAAAAACAAACAAAAAGGGCTGGAGAGATGGCTCAATGGTTAAGGCATTTGCCTACAAAGCCTAATGGCCCTCGTTCAATTTCCCAGTATCCATGTACAAAGTGGCACATGCAACTGTAGCTCATTTGCAGTGGCTGGAGGCCCTGGCATGCCCGTTCTCTCTCTATCTCTCTCTTTGTGTCTCAAAGTGACACATGAATATGGAGTTATTTGCAGTGGCAAGAAGCCCTGGCATGCCCATTCCCTCTCTCTTCTTGCAGCTAAATAAATAAACATATTTTTTAGAAAAAGAAACAGGGCCAGGCATGGTGGTGCACGCCTTTAACCCTAGCACTCAGGAGGCAGAGATAGAAGGATCGCCATGAGTTCAAGGCCACCCTGAGACTACATAGTGCATTCCAGGTCAATCTCTACTAGAGCAAGACCCTACCTCAAAAAAAAAAAAAAAAAAAAAAGAAAGAAAGAAAGAAAAGAAAAAAAAAAAAAAAAAGAAACAGGGCCCCAGGAAAAGGCTAAGTCAGGAAAATGTGTGTCATGTACGCATGAGAATTTGAATGAATGCACATGCCCAGCACACACGTAAAGGTAGGCATCGTGGCAGGTGCCCATGGTCACAGCACTGGGAGGCAGACCAAGAGGTTGTCCAAGTTACGCTGGCTAGTTTTGTTTTGTTTTTCCCAGGGTAGGGTCTTACTCTAGCCCAGGCTGACTTGGGATTCTCTGTCATCTCACAGTGGCCTCGAACTCATGGTGATTGCCCTCCCTCTGCCTCCCAAGTGCTGAAATTAAAGGCGTGCGCCACCATACCGGCACTGGCCTAGTTTTTGAGGCCCTGACCAAAAAAAAAAGTGGGGCTAGAGATGGCTCATCAATTACAGGCGCTTGCTTGAAAGCATGATGACCCAGGTTCAATTCCCCATTACCCACATAAAGCCAGCTGCACAAAGTGGCACATGAGTTTGGAGTTTGTTTACAGTGGCAAGCAGGCCCTGGTGCGCCCATACTCTGCCTGCCTCTTTCTCTCTGCATTTTTCTCCTCTTAACTAAATAAATTATATATAAAATTTTATTTGTTTGAGAGCAACAGAGAAAGAGGCAGAGAGAGAGAGAGAATGGGCACATCAGGGCCTCCAGCCACTGCTAATGAGCTCCAGACGCGTGCGCCCCCTTGTGCTTCTGGCTAACATGGGACCTGGGGAACTGAGCCTCGAACCGGGGTCCTTAGGCTTCACAGGCAAGCACTCAACCGCTAAGCTAAGCCATCTCCCCAGCCCCAAAATATATATTTTTTAATAATTAAATTTGGCTCAAGGTCACCCTGAGACTACATACATAGTGAATTCCAGGTCAGGCTGGGCTAGAGTGAGACCTTACCTTGAAAAGCCAAAAACAATAAGAAGAAGATTTAAAAAAAAAAAAAAAAGTGTGGAGAGCAATCGAGGAAGATAACTTCATGTTGACCTCTGGCCTCCTCACACACGTGTGCACATCCTCATGAACCTACACAGAGAGAGAGAGAGAGAGCAAACCTCCCAGACTCCTCCCAAGAGATAGCAAAGTTTTCCTGCCAGCATTTTGGAAGATCACCGAGAAGCAATCAAAATACAGTCCTAGTTCTTGCCAGATCTCTGTGGTAGGGAGTGTGTGTCCCAGACTGCACCGCAGCCTTCACCAGCCGGGTGGGACAGCAGCAAGGGGAGAAGCTTAGGGTGCCGGCTTCTTGGGTCTCCAGCCAAGTTCCCCATGTGGCAGCCGGGGTACTTTGAGCACACTGCTACTTTGCTTCGTTGCTCTTGGCATTGGTACCCGCTGTCTGTAATTATGGTTTGGGTTAGGTGGCATGACCCCCAGGAGAGTGCATGGTGTCCCGGCGTCATCTGCTGGGATCCTGGTTATTTGTTTTCTCACCCTTGGCCAGAACCGTTCTGAAGCCACATAAGGGAGACTGGAGTAAACTCACCAAGGGCCCCCGTTCAAGGTGAAGTTCAAGGGTAGTCCAGGCCCATGCTTGTAATCCTAGCTTTTTGAAAGCCAAGGCCAGAGGGTTTGTTACATATATATTTTTTTCCTCCTCTTTTCTGTTTCTTTCCTTTCCTCCCTCCCTTTTTTCCTTTTTATTTATTTAATGGCAAAAAATAAATAAATAAAAAGAGGGCTGGAGAAATGGCTTAGCCGTTAAGGTGTTTGCCTACAAAGCCAAAGGGTGCAGGTTCGATTCACCAGGACCCATGTAAGCCTGATGCACAAGGGGCACGTGCATCTGGAGGTTGTTTGCAGTAGCTGGAGGCCCTGGTGTGCCCATTCTCTCTCTCTGTCTCTCTGTCTCTCTCTCTCTCTGCTTGCAAATAAATAAGTAAAATACAATAAAAAAATAAAAAGAGTGTGTATGTGCCAGGACCTCCTGCCACTGAAAACATACCACTTTGTGCAACTGGCTTTATTTAGGTGCTGATGTATTGAAACTGGGCCAGCAGGCTTTGCAAGCAAGCACCTTTAGCCATCAATCCTTCTCTCCAGCCCACCTCGTTCTCCCTCACCCCCACACCAGTTGACGTCAGGAACAAAGCTCAGCGTAGCCCAGTGCTCTAGGCTGCCTTGACATTTGGACAAGGATCCTTCACTTTCATTCGACTTCAGGGGTCAATTTGTTCAACAACCAAGAGTAGAGGACTGGGTCAAGTGGGGTTTTTTGTTGCTGTTTTTGTTGTTGTTGTTGTTTTGGTTGGTTGGTTGTTTTTGTTTTTTCAAGGTAGGGTCTAGCTCAGGCTGACCTGGAATTCACTATGGACTCTTAGGGTGGCCTCGAACTCATGGTGATTTTCCTGCCTCTGCCTCCCAAGTGCTAGGATTAAAGGCGTGCGCTGCTACACCCGGCTGTTTGTTTTTGAGGTAAGGTCTTGCTCTAACCCCATGCTGACCCAGAATTCACTATGTAGTCTCAGGGTGGCCTTGAACTCATAGCCATTCTCCTACCTTGGCCTCCCGGGTGCTGGGATTAAATATGTGTACTATCACATGAGTCAGTGTTTTTTTTGTTTTGTTTTGTGTTTCAAGGTAGGGTCTCACTCTGATCTAGGCTGACCAGGAATTTACTATGTATTCTCAGGGTGGCCTCGAACTCTTGGCAAGCCTCCTACCTCTGCCTCCGGAATGCTGGGATTAACAGCATGCGCCACAACGCCTGACTGAATCAGTGTTTTAAAAATGACTGTATTTATTTTCAAGCAGAGAGCACACTCACACCAGGGTCACCTGCCGCTGCAAACAAACCACAGATGCCTGAGCTTCACTTCATATGAAACTTTATGTGGGCACTGGGGAATCGAACCCTGGCCAGCAGGCTTTGCAAGCAAGCACTTTCAAGCTGAGCCATCTCCCCAACCTCTGAGTCAGTTTTATTGTTGTTTCTAAGTCAGTTTTACTGCCTAGTAGTCAACCCCGAAACCTAATAGTCTTAAACAACCATCATTAGTGAGCTCATGATTCTGGGGGCAGTGTGGGATGAGTAACCCAGGGGGTGTTCTGCTGGTGGAGTGGACTCATTCCTAAGCAATAGTAGTCATCTAGGGGGCTGGCTGGGACACTTGGTCCTAGAGGGTGTCTGTCACACAATGGGCTTCAGCTGGTCACACAGCCTTTTCTTTAGCAGGCTAGCTTGGGCTTCTCCACGTGATGGGCTTTCTAGGCGCTTTGTAAACCATTGCCTGAGTTAGTCTCGTTTTTCCAGCCTTTGAATTCAGTAGATGCACAGCCTCCTAAATCGGTGACTTTAAGCCTCCCTGACTGACACACAGTGCGTGTCTTTTAAAAAAATATGTTTGCCAGGCGTGGTAGCTCACGCCATTAATCCCAGCTCTCAAGAAGCAGAGGTAGGAGGATCGCCATGAGTTCGAGGCCACCCTGAGAATACAGAGTGAATTCTAGGTCAGCCTGGGCTAGAGTGAGACCCTTCCTTGAATAGGTGTGTGTGTGTGTGTGTGTGTGTGTGTGTGTGTGTGTGTGTGTGTTATTTTGCAAGGAGAGAGAAAGGGCACACCAGAGCTTCTTGTCACTACAGATGAACTCCAGATGCGTGCACTGCCTTGTACGTCTGACTTTACATGGGTACTGGGAATTGAACCCAGGCTGGCAGGCTTTCTAAGCAAGTGCATTGAGTTGCCGAGCCATCTTCCCTACCCAGAGGACATCTTTTGTTATTGTTTGTTTTGTTTTCTTTGGGTCCGTTGGCTTTGCAGGCAAGTACCTTAATTAACCACGAAGCCATTTCTCCAGCCCCTGGAAATTTTTCTTGAGACAAGGCCCAGGATGGCCTCAAACGTACTATGCAGCCAAGAACGAACTTGAACCTCTCATTCTCCTGCCGCCCCTTCTCAAGTACTATACAGGAGTCTACCACCACATCTGATTTATGTGGTTCTAGAATTGAACTCAGAGCTTCATTTGTAGTAGGCAATAATCCCTACCAAACACCTGTGGAAGCTGGGTTTCTTTTTCTTTTCTTTTTTTTTTTTTTAAATTTATTTGAGAGAGAGAATGAGGGAGAGAGAATGGGCACACCAGGTCCTCCAACCACTGTAAATGAACTCTAGATGCATGTGCCACCTTGTGCATCCGGCTTACATGAACCCTGGGGAATCGAACCGAGGTCCTTTGGCTTAGCAGGCAAATGCCTTAACCACTAAGCCATCTCTCTAGCCCAAAGCTGGGGTTTTACATGAAGTCTGGTGTGTGTTTTGAAGTCATTTCCAGTGACTCAGGGTGAGGCCCCAAGCCTTTTAGTTACCATGTCCACAGGGAGTAGTGCCAAGTGGCTGTTGGACTCCACACTGGGTGCTTCTTGCCTTTGTTAATAGCTGGGCCTGCAGGGTGTGTTCATCTAAAACCTTGGCTAGGATGTCAGACAGCGCTGGCTTGGAGCACCCAGACATCATGAATCTCCGTCATCCATGGTTAAGAGCTGTGGTTCTGGGCTGGAGGGGTGGCTTAGCAGCTAAGGCGCTTGCCTACAAAGCCAAAGGACCCAGGTTCAATTCCCCAGGGCCCATGTAGGCCAGATGCACAAGGTGGCACATGCATCTGGAGTTCGTTTGCAGAGGTTGGAGGCCCTGGCACGTCCATTCTCTCTCTCTGCCTCTTTCTCTCTCACTAGGATCACTAGGATCGTCCTACCTCTGCCTCCCAAGTGCTGGGATTAAAGGCATGTGCCACCATGCCCGGCTTAAAAATAAAACATATTTTAATAAAAGAGTTGTGGCTGCTTGGGGACTGGAGTGATAGCCCTGCACCACTCAGGTTTGATCATTTTTAAATGTTTTAACAGCCGAGCGTGGTGGCACCCGCCTTTAATCCCAGCACTTGGGAGGCAGAGGTAGGATTGCTATGAGTTCGAGGCCACCCTGAGACTACATAGTGAATTCCAGGTCAACCTGGGCTACAGTGAGACCCTGCCTAGAAAAATAAAATAAAATAAAATGTTTTCACAGTAGTACATTCATATTGGCAAGCATCCGATCTAAAGAACTGTCTTCCTCTTGTAAAGAAAAAAAAAAACAAGGCTGGAGAGATGGCTTAGCGGTTAAGCGCTTGTCAGTGAAGCCTAAGGACCCGGGTTCAAGGCTCAATTCCCCAGGACCCATGTTAGCCAGATGCACAAGGGGGCGCACGCGTCTGGAGTTTGCTTACAGTGGCTGGAGGCTCTGGTGCGCCCATTCTCTCTCTCTCTCTCTCTCTCACTCACTCTCAAATAAATAAATTTTAAAAACTGACCAAAAAATAAATAAATAAATAAATAAAATAAAATAACAAAACAAAGCTGGAAGCTAGGGCTATAACTCAGTTGGTAGAGTGTGCCTGCCTGTTAGGCATGAGGGCCTGGGGCCATTCCCACAGCACGGAAAATGGGACTTGGCGACACAGTTAACACCTGCCGTCCCAGGACCAGGGAGGTGGGGGCAGGGCGATCCAAAGTTCAAAGTTATCCTTGCCTATATATGGAGTTCAGTGCCAATCTGGGCTACTTGTGACCCTGTCTCAAAAGGGGCGGGGGAGGAGTCTGACTTAGTGAATAAGGTGCTTGATGTACAAGAACAAAGATCCCAGAACCCATGTAAAAGCCAGGCACACGCCTGTAATCCCAGCACTGGGGAGACAGGCAGGAGGATCCCTAGGGCATGATGCTAATCTAGCCAAATTTATAAGAGACCCTGTCGCAAAAAACACAAGGTGAGCCAGGTGTGGTGGCTCATACCTTTAATCTGAGCACTCAGGAAGCAGAGGTAGGAGGATTGCCGTGAGTTTGAGGCCACCGAGACTAAGTAGTGAATTCCAGGTCAGCCTGGGCTAGAGCAAGACCCTTCCTCGAAAACCAAAAAATATTTTTAAAAAATAATGAACATGGTGGATGGGCTGGAGACATGGCTTAGAGGTTAAGGTGATCTCTTGCGAAGCCTAAGGACCCATGTTCGACTCTCCGGATCCCACTTAAGCCAGACACACAAAGGTGGCGCAAGCATCTGGAGTTTGATGGCAGTGGCTGAGGCTCTGGCACACCAATTCTCTCTCCCTAAAAAATAATTTAAAAAATATATGGGCTGGAGAGATGGCTTAGCAGTTAAGGCACTTGCCTGCAAAGCCAAAGGACCTCAGTTTGATTCCCTAGGGACCCATGTAAGCCAGATACACAAGGTGACGCATGCATCTGGAGTTCGTTTGCAGGGGATGGAAGCCCTGGAACACCCATCCTCTCTCTCTCTGTCGCCAAAAAAAAAAAAAAAAAAACAAACCTGAAACTGGCCAGGTATGGTGGCACATGCCTTTGATCCCAGCCCTCTGGAGGCAGAGGTATGAAGATGGCTGTAAGTTCCAGGCCAGCCTCGGTTACACACCGTCCCTTGAAAAATACAAAAACAAAAAAAATTGAAACCGAATATTTACGACACAATTCCTCGTCCCAGTCTCTCTTCAGTCCTTGGAAACTTTCCTTCAGTTCCTGTCTCGACTATTCAATGACTCTTGAACTTTAGATGGTGCCCATGTGAATGGAATGACTTCTTGCGCTATGCCGGCCATATCTCCCTTAGCAGAATGTGTTCCAGGTTCTTTCATAATGCAGTCTGTGTCATGTTATCTTAGCTGGATAACATCCCCTGTGTGTACTGCCCATATGACATTTTGCTTAGTTATTATTAGTTTTTTTTGTTTTTTTTTTTTTGAGGTAGGACCTCACTCTGGCTGATCTGGAATTCACTATGTAGTCTCAGAGTGGCCTTGAACTTATGGTGATCCTCCTACCTCTGCCTTCCGACTCCTGGGATTAAAGGCACGTACCATCACGCCCGGCTTTTTTGTTGTTTGTTTTATTTATTTATTTGAGAGCGACAGACAGAGAAAGAGGCAAATAGAGAGAGAGAGAGACAGAGAGTGGGCGTGCCAGGGCTTCCAGCCATTGCAGACGAATTCCAGATGCGTGCGCCCCCTTGTGCATCTGGCTAACATGGGTCCTGGGGAATCGAGCCTCGAACCGGGGTCCTTAGGTTTCACAGGCAAGCGCCTAACCGCTAAGCCATCTCTCCAGCCCCCACCCTTTTATTTTTTATTTTTTTATTTTTTGTTTTTTCTGAGGTAGGGTCTCACTCTGGCTCAGGCTGACCTGGAATTCACTGTGTAGTCTCCGGGTGGCCTCCCAAGGGCTGGGATTAAAGACATGCGCCACCACGCCCAGCACCCCCCTTTTTTTAAGGACTGAGACTAAATAGTGAATTCTAGGTCAGCCTGGACTAGCGAGGCATATATATATATTTACAAATATAAATAGATTAAGAGAAGTAAAGAAAAGGAAGTACAGAGAGCTCCTGCCGCATGAAGGCAAGAGGGGGTAGGGAGCCCGTGTGGAGTAGGAGTTCCCTCCTCCCCATCTCAACCCAGTCAGGCTGAGACAAGGGGAGGCTTACCAGAGCTGGATCCTGGCAGTTTAGCAGGAGAAATGAACAACCAAAAAGAGCTATCTTTGATGTTTTATTTTTTTATTTGTTTGTTTTTTTTCAAGGTAGGGTCTCACTCTAGTCCAGGCTGATCTAGAATTCACTATGTATTGTCAGGGTGGCCTTGAACTCACAGCGATCCTCCTACCTCTGCCCCCTGAGTTCTGGGGTTAAAGGCGTGCGCCACCACACCTGGCTATCTTTGATTTTTAAATATTTATTTTAATCACAGAGAGTATAGGCATGCCAGGGCCTCTTGCCACTGCAAATAAATTCCAGATACATGTGCCACTTTACACAGATAACTTGGGAATTGAATCCAGGCCCATAGGCTTTGCAAGAAAGTACCTCTTTGTCTCTTCAGCCCCCTATAATTTTTCCTTTTTGTTTGTTTGTTAGTTTGCTTTGTTTTGTTTTTTTGTTTCTTTTGTTTTCCGAGCTAGGGTCTCGCTCTAGCTCAGGGTGACCTGGAATTCTCTTTGTAGTCTCAGGGTGGCCTGGAACTCACAGCGATCCTCCTACCTCTGCCTCCTGAGTGCTGGGATTAAAGGCGTGTGCCACGATGCCTGGCATATAATTTTTCTTTTGTTTTTATTTTCCTGGTAGGGTAACGCTCTAGCCCAGGCTGACCTGGAATTCACTATGTAGTCTCAGGCTGGCCTTGAACTCACAGTGATCCTCCTACTTCTGCCTCCTGAGTGCTGGGATTTAAGGCGTACAACACCAAGCCCAGCTTTATGGTAATTTTTTTTTTTTTTTTTTTTTTTTGAGGGAGAATCTCAACTGTAGTCCAGGCTTACCTGAAAGTCACTCTATAGCTCAGGCTGGCCTTTCGGATCTGAGGCCAGTGGAAGCTGATCGGCTCAGCGGGGAGCTGGTGTTCTGCCCGGCCGCTCACTGAATGGCAGTCCCCTGAGAGGGCAGAGAAAGACGGGACTGATGACTTAGTATCCATTCTCAGAACCTGTTTCTTTAATTAAACTTTTTTGCTTGTTTTTTTCTTATACTTTATTTATTTATGTGTGAGAGAGAAAGAAGCACATAGACAGAATGGGCACACCAGGGCCTCCAGCCCCTGCACACACACAAAAAAAGCTCCAGGGCTGGAGAGGTGGCTTAGCGGTTAAGCGCTTGCCTGTGAAGTCTAAGGACCCCGGTTCGAGGCTCGATTCCCCAGGACCCACGTTAGCCAGATGCACAAGGGGGCGCACGCGTCTGGAGTTCGTTTGCAGTGGCTGGAGGCCCTGGCGCACCCATTCTCTCTCTCTCTGCCTCTTTCTCTGTCTGTTGCTCTCAAGTAAATAAATAAAAATGAACAAAAAAAATTAAAAAAAAAAAAAAGCTCCAGACATATGCGCAGGCTCCCCCTTGTGCATCTGGCTTACTTGGCTACAGGGGCCCTAGCGAATTGATCTGAGGTCCTCAAGGTTTTGCATGTTAACGCCTTAACCACTAAGCAATCTCTCCGGACTCCCTGCCCCCCAGCCACTTTTTGAGGGAGGGTCTCGCTCTAGCCAAGGCAGACCTGGAATTCACTATGTAGTCTTAGGCTGACCTCCAACTCAGTGATCCTCCTACCTCTGCTTCCCGAGTGCTGGCCACCATGCCCAGCTACCTTTTTTTTTTTAATTAGAAATTTAATTTAATTTTTAATTAGACTGAATGATCCTCGAGCCCCAGTGATTCTGTCTCTGATCCCTCAGGACATGGGTTACAGACATGCATGGCCACGCTGGTCTCTTTATGTGGGTCCTGGGGCTCAAACTGAGGTTCTCATGCTTATGTAAAAAGTGCTGTTACCCACCAATGAGCCATCTCCCTGCCCTGCCTTCCCGGTTTTAAAAGAAAGATTACTCGTATTAGCAATAAGCACTTTAAAAATAGTTTGCATAAACATTTTAAAAGGTCTAAAGTACCATACTAGGGGCTAGAGAGATGGCTTAGTGGTTAATCACTTGCCTGTGAAGCCTAAGGACCCTGGTTTGAAGCTCAATTCCCCAGAACCCATGTAAGCCAGATGCATAATGGGACAAACATGTCTGGAGTTCGTTTGCAATGGCTGGAGGCCCTGATGCACCCATTCTCTCTCTCTGCCTATTTCTCTCTCTGTCTGTCTGTTGCTCTCAAATAAATAAATAAATAAAAGTAAACAAACAAACAAACAAACAAACAAAAAAGATTTTAAAGTGCCATACTAGCTCATATCTTAAACAATGTAAGAAATCTATTGTACTCTTGCCAATTAATATTTCTGCTTTTGGGAGATTGCCCAGTGGTTAAAGGCACTTGTTTACAAAGCCCAGTGGCTAGGTTCAGTTCCCCAATACCCACATAAATCCAAATGCACAAAGTGGCACACATGTCCGGAGTACATTTGGGGTGGCATTCTCCCTCTCTCTCCTTGCAAGTGTTTATTTATTTACTTGGTTTGGGGAAGTAGGGTCTCACTCTGGCCCAGGCTGACCTGGAATTCACTTACATAGCCTTAGGATGGTCTCAAACCCATAGAGATCCTCCTACCTCAGCCTTCCAAGTATTGGGATTAAAGGCACCACTCCCAGCCTAATAAAAAAAAATTTTTTTTTTAAATACTGCTTCTTTGGGGGATGAAGACATTGAATCAGAATTAAAGGTTGCCTCCACCTCCACCCTGCCCACAGGTACCACCTCAGCGCTAGGATTACAGGCTTGCCCGCCGTGCCTGGTTGATGCATGGGGGGAGGGGAACTGAGGTCTTCATGCTAACTGTCTCATAACTCACTCGTCCGGCCGAACCACAATGCCCGAGCCCAAATGCAGGTTTTCTGCGTCTCAATCAAATGCTTTTTCTCTTCTGCCTTAGTTTAAATTTCTTTTCTTCTCCGTGGTCTCTTATAGGGGGTCAGCTGTTGCAAAAATAATTGGGAATAATGTCAAGAACTTGCAGAAGTTTGCCTCCACGGTCAAGATGTGGGTCTTTGAAGAAACAGTCAATGGGAGAAAACTGACAGATATCATAAATAATGACCATGAAAATGTCAAATATCTCCCTGGACACAAGCTGCCAGAAAATGTGGTGAGATTCTGGGTTGATCCACACAGTGGGCTCATTTTGTAGGCCATGTGCCGGAGTGGCACAGGAGAACTGGATTTGACAAGAAAAGTCAGAAAGAGAGAGAGAGAGAGAGAGAGAGAGAGAGAGAGAGAGAGAGAGGAAAAAATGGGCACGCCTGGGCCTCTAGGAACTCAAAATGCATGCTCCCCATTGGGCATCTGGCTTTATGGTGGTGCTGGGGAGTCAAACTCTGTTTGCTAGGCTCCGCAGGCAAGTGCTTTAAACACTTAAACATCTCTCCAGCTCAGTGTTTGTGGATTTAAAAACATTTTTTTTTAAATATATTTTTTAAAATTTTTATTTATTTATTTGAGAGTGACAGACACAGAGAGAAAGACAGATAGAGGGAGAGAGAGAGAATGGGCGCGCCAGGGCTTCCAGCCTCTGCAAACGAACTCCAGACACGTGCGCCCCCTTGTGCATCTGGCTAACGTGGGACCTGGGGAACCGAGCCTCGACCTGGGGTCCTTAGGCTTCACAGGCAAGCGCTTAACCGCTACGCCATCTCTCCAGCCCTTAAAAACATATTTTTTTATTTTATTTTATTTTATATTTTGGGTTTTTTGAGGTTAGGGTTTTACTCCAGCCCAGGCTGACCTGAAATTTACTATGTAGTCTCAGGGTGGCTTCAAACTCACAGTGATCCTCCTACCTTTGTTTCCTGAGTGCTGAGATTAAAGGTGGAAGCCGCTAATGCCCAGCTTAAACAATTTTTTAATATTTAATTAATTTATTTATGAGAAATAAAAAATGGTGTGCCAGGGCCTCTACCCACTGAAAATGAACTCCAGATGAATGTTCCACCTTGTGCATCTGGCTTTACATGAGTACTTCAGAATTGAACCTGGGTCCTTAGGTTTTATAGGCAAGCACCTTAACCTCTGAGCAATCTCTCTGGCCTCTCAAATAATTTTTTAGTGTTTATTTATTTGAAAGAGAGTGAGAGCTGGTGAGAGAAAGAATGGGCATGCCAGGGCCTCCTGCCACTGCAAACTCCAGGCACATGTGCCACTTTGTGCATCTGGCTTTACATGGGTACTGGGGACTCAAACCGAGGCTGTCAGGTTTTTTTAAGCAAGTGCCTTTAAACACTGAGCTGTCTCCCCAGCCTAAGTTTGAACTAATTTAATTACCCCTAATAGAAACCTGTACCCTTAATGGTCACCTGTGGTTCCCCTATTGCTTCCAACCCTAGGAAAATACTAATTTACTTTCTGTCTTTATAGATTTGCCTTTTGGTGGCAGTGCCCAAGCTGGCCTCAAACTCTAGTCCCCCTGCCTCAGCCTCTGGGGGGCGAGTCTTACAAACATATAGCACCACACCTGGTTGGCAGTTCTGTTCTCTATACTGGGAGCCCGCAGGCGCTGTATCTCAGAATGGTTGTGGTAGCCCTGGGCTTCACACCCTCCCCCACTGTTGGAGGAACAGACCCACAGACACTGCCCAAGAATAAGACATTCACTTCCCAGAAGCCCCAGCAAACACTTGATACCTTGGTTTTTATTATTTTATTTTTGGTTTTTTGATTTTTCAAGGTAGGGTCTCACTCTAGCCCAGGCTGACCTGGAATTCACTATGGAGTCTCAGGGTGGCCTCGAACTCTCGGCGATCCTCCTACTTCTGCCTCCCGAGTGCTGGGATTAAAGGCATGCGCCACCATGCCCAGCTTATTATTTTATTTTTTAAAAATATTTTATTTATTCATTTGAGAAAGAGGCAGATAGAGAATGGGAACACCAGGGCCTCTAGCCCCTGCAAACAAACTCCAGATGCACACGCCACCTTGTGTATCTGGCTTACATGGGTACTGGGGAATCAAACCTGTGTCCTTAGGCTTCATAGGCAAGCGCCTTAACCACTAGGCCATCTCTCCAGCCCCATTTTTGTTATTTTAAGTTTTATTTATTTATTTGAGAGAGAAAGAATGGGCACACCAGGGCCTCTTGCAACCACATATGAAATCCAGACACACATGTCACTTCATGCATCTGGCTTTAGGAGGGCACTGGGGGATTGAACCCAAGCCTACAGACTTTTCAAGAAAGTTTCTCTTAAAATATTTTATTTATTTATTTGACAGAAGGAGAGAGAATGGTCATACCAGGGCCTCCAGCAACTGCAGACGAACTCCAGACTCGTGTGCCCCCTTGTGCATCTGGCTAACGTGGGTCCTGGGGAATCGAACCTGGGTCCTTTGGCTTTGCAGGCAAATGCCTTAAGTGCTAAGCCATCCCTCCAGCCCAAGAAAGTCCCTTTTAAACACTGAGCTGTCTCTCCAGCCCAGTCTGCTGCCTTCCTGTTGGCTGTGATTGATGTGTCTGTTGGCTTAAATACATTCAGGACCGTCTCTGCTCGGGAGGTGGAGGTAGGAGGATTAGGAGGTCAAGGTCAGCCTCCTGATCATAGACAGGCATAGGCCATTGTGCCCTACAGGAGACCTTGCTTTTGTTTTGGTTTTGCCGAGGTAGGGTCTCACGCTAGCTCAGGCTGACCTGGAATTCACTATGTAGTCCCAGGGTGGTCTTGAAATAAGATATTTTAAAAAAATAAGCTGGGGAGTGGCTGAGGGACCCCAATGTCCATCTTTGGCTTCCACAAGCATGCACACCTCTACTCATACCTGCTACACACATGCAAACACATGTTAAGAAAAAAGAGGGCAAAAGTTAAAGGCATTGCTTCCAAAGCCTGTTGGCCTGGGTTCAGTTCCCTAGTACCCACGTAAAGCCAGATGCATAAAGTGGTGCATGTATGTGGAGCTTATTTACAGTGGCAAAAGGCCCTGGCGTTCCTGTATTTTCTCTCCCCTCCTCCTTCTCTTCTCTTTCTCTCTCTGCTTGCAAATAAATAATAATAAAATAAATTTTTAAAGAAAAAGAAGAGCTGGAGAGATAGCTTGCCTACAAAGCCAAAGGACCCAGGGTTGATTACCCAGGACCCACGTAAAGCCAGATGCACAAGGTGGCACGTGTGTCTGCAGTTCACTTGTAGTGGCTAGAGGCTCTGGTGTGCCCATTCTCTCTCTTTCTGCCTCCCCCCATCTCAAATAAGTAAATAAATAAGGGCTGGAGAGATGGCTTAGCAGTTAAGTGCTTGCCTGTGAAGCCTAAGGAACCCAGTTCGAGGCTTGATTCCCCAGGACCCACTTTAGCCAGATGCACAAGGGGGCGCACGCGTCTGGAGTTCATTTGCAGTGGGTGGAGGCCCTGGCGTGCCAATTCTCTCCCTCTCTCTCTCTCTGCCTCTTTTTCTCAAATAAATAAAAATATGCAAACAAAAAAATCAAATAAATATATAAAATATTTTTTTTAAAAACAAGGGGGACAGGACCGATGATTCAGCAGTTAAGGCACTTGCCTGCAAAGCCTAAGGACCAGGGTTTGATTGCTCAGTCTCCACTTAAACCCAGAGGCACAATGTGGCGCATGTACCTGGAGTTCTTTTGCAATGGCTACAGGCCTTGACACACCCACACCCTCTCTCTCTCTCTCTCTCTCTCTGTCTCTCTGTCTATATCTGTATCTCTCTGCTTACAAATAACTAAATTTAAAATTTTTTTTGTTTGTTTGTTTTTGTTTTTCAAGGTAGGGTCTCTCTCTAGCTCAGACTGACCTGGAATTCACTATGGAGTCTCAGGGTGGCCTCAAACTCACAGCGATCCTCCTACCTCTGCCTTCCCCAGTGCTGGAATTAAAGGCATATGCCACCACTCCCAGTTATAAAATATTTTTTAAAAAAGAAAAAAGGCCGAGCATGGTGGGACATATCTTTAGTCCTCGCACTTGAGAGGCAGAGGTAGGAGGATCTCCATGAGTTCGAGATCAACCTGAGACTACATACTGAATTTCAGGTCAGCCTGGGCTAGAGCGAGACCCTACCTCGAAAAAAAATAAAGAAAGAAAAGAAAAGAAGAAGAAGCTAGGAATGGTGGCGCCCATCTTTAATGCCAGCACTCAGGAGGATCACCATGAGTTCAAGGCCAGACTGAGACTGCATAGTGAATTCTAGGTCAGCCTGGCCTAGAAAAAGCATGCGAGAGAGATAGACTTTACCTACATTGAAAAGAAAGAAAGCGAGAGAGAAGGAAGGAAGGGAGGGAGGGAGGAAGGGAAGGAGGAGGGAAGAGAGAGGGAGGAAGGAAACTCCAGGCGTGTCACTCACGTGGCGCACAGCATGGCTGGGCTCCTTGCCCGCTGCAGGGGAGACCGCGGCGTGTGCAGTGCCTGACGCGGCGTCCGTCTCCTCCCGGGACAGGTCGCCGTCCCGAGCCTCAGCGAGGCCGTGCAGGACGCGGACCTGCTGGTTTTCGTCATCCCCCACCAGTTCATTCACAAGATCTGCGATGAGATCACCGGCAGGGTGCCCAAGAAGGCCCTGGGCATCACCCTCATCAAGGTAACCTGGGTGCTGGGCAGGGAGGGCAGAGCCTCTAGGTGGTGCTTTGAATGTAAAATGGCCCCATAGCCCCGAGCACTTGTGATGAAGCCTCATTCTCCCCAGTCCTCCTCCCTCCCCCCCGTAGAGTCTCACTCTGGCCCAGGCTGACCTGCAGTTCACTCTGGAGTCTCAGGGTGGCCTCGAACTCACAGCGATCCTCCTACCTCTGCCTCCCGAGTGCTGGGATTAAAGGCGTGCGCCACCACGCCAGGCTTCATTCTTCTTTTTTTTATGTAATATATTTATTTGAGAGAGACAGACAAACAGACAGATGGAGTGGGCATGGGCACCCCTGGGAATGAGAATGGGGCATCCCTGGGCCCCTGTTGTTGCAAATCAACTCCAATGCATGTGCCACTTTGTGCATCCAGCTTTACGTGGGTACTGGGGAATCAAACCTAGGACATTGGATTTGGCAAACAAGTGCCTTTAACCACTGAGCCATCTCTCCAGCCTTCTCCCCTCCCCGCGCCCTGCACCTTTTTTTTTTTTTTTTTTTTTTTTTAACTAGGGTCTCACTCTAGCCCAGGCTGACCTGGAATTCACTATGTAGTCTCAGAGTGGCCTCGACCTCACGGTGAGCCTCTCTGCCTCCCAAGTGCTGGGATTAAAGGCGTGCACCTCCATGCCAGGCTCTAAGCCTCTTTTTTTTTAATTTTTTTTTTGGTTTATTTTTATTTATTTATTTGAAAGTGACAGAGAAAGAGGCAGATAGAGAGAGAATGGGCGCACCAGGGCCTCCAGCCACTGCAAATGAACTCCAGGCACGTGCGCCCCCTTGTGCATCTGGCTAATGTGGGTTCTGGGAAATGGAGCCTCGAACTGGTGTCCTTAGGCTTCACAGGCAAGCACTTAACCGCTAAGCCATCTCTCCAGCTCTCTAAGCCTCATTTTTGATCCCCAGCAGGAGGAACGTTGATGGAGGAGGTGTGTCCAGCCCCCTTGCTATATGCTAGCTGGCTCAGAGGGTTTCTTTCTGCTGCTGTGGAGACATGAGACCCACCTGGCTGTTTGCTCATGTCATGCTTCCCCTTGCAACTGTACGCCATGGGCTGCGGAGACGGCTCAGTCGTAGTTGAAGGCACTTGCTTGCAAAACCTGCTGGCCTCAGGTTGATTCCCAATACCCACTTAAAGCTAGAGACCCAAGGTGGCCTGTGCCTCTGGGGTTTGTTTGGAACAGTATAAAACCCTGGTATGCCCATACTCTTTCTCTCTCTCCCTCTCATTTTTTTCAATTTTAATTTTAATTTTCATTTATTTATTTTGAGAGAGACAGAAAGAGGCACACTGAGGGAGAGAAAGAACGGGTGTGGCTGGACCTCCAGCCGCTGCATGGAAACTCCAGAAGCATGTGCCCCCTTGTGCATCTGGTTTACGTGGGTCCTGGGGAATCGAACTGGGGTTCTTTGGCTTTGCCACTAAGCCATCTCTCCAGCCCTCTCTCAGTTTTTTTTTTTTTAATTTTTTTAAATTTATTTATTTGAGAGCAACAGACAGAGACAGAGACAGACAGATACAGAATGGGCACGCCAGGGCCTCCAGCCACTGCAAAGGTCCAGATGTGTGTGCCCCTTTGTGCATCTGGCTAACGTGGGTCCTGGGGAATCGAGCCTCGAACTGGGGTCCTTAGGCTTCACAGGCAAGCGCTTAACCACTAGGCCATCTCTCCAGCCCCCTTCTCTTAGGTTTTAAAATAAACTGTAAGCCAAAATAAACCTTCTTCTGGTCAAGTTTTGTCCTAGAAATGCGAAGGTAACGTTCCTCAGCTCCTAGCTACTTATCAGCTGTGACCAAACACGAAATGAGAGTGGAGTAACAGAAGAGGGGTGTATGTGGGCTCTCTGCTTGAAGGGGGGCACCCACTGTGGCAGGGAAGGCACACAAGGCAACTCCCTCTCGCCTCATCGATTCGACAGTCTCCCGACTTCTCGGCTTCCTTCCAGGGCATAGACGAGGGTCCTGAGGGCTTAAAGCTCATCTCTGACATCATCCGAGAGAAGATGGGAATTGACATCAGCGTGCTGATGGGGGCCAACATCGCCAGTGAGGTCGCAGCCGAGAAGTTCTGCGAGACCACCATTGGTGAGGCTGCAAGGGGCCGGAGCACAATGCTTGCTGCTTGGGCACGTGCCTTCCACCCCTCCTGTTTGTTCCCTCCCCTCCTTCCACTTCTCTCCTCCATACTCTTTTTTGTTGTTTGTTTGTTTTGGCTTTTTTCAAGGTAGGATCTCGCTCTAGCCCAGGCTGACCTGGAATTCAGAACGACCTACAATATGTAGTCTCAGGGTGGCCTTGAACTCATGGCAATCCTCCCCACCTCTGCCTCCCAAGTGCTGGGATTAAAGGCATGCACTACCACACCTGGCTTATTTTTTTTTTTTTTTAATTTATTGTACTGAGAGGGAGACATTTGGCGCCCCAGAGCCTCCTGCCACTGTAAATGAACTCGAGGCGCCTGTGCCACCTTGTGCATCTGGCTTACGTGGGTACTAGGGAATTCAACCTGGGTCCCTAGGCATTGCAGGCAAGCGCCTTAACCACTAAGCCATCTCTCCAGCCCCCTTCCATGCTCTACCAGGGAGCTATAGCCCCAGCCATTTTCTTTGCTTTTTTAAAGCCCAGGCTAGCCTTAAATTCACCATATAGCCAGGGATGACCTTGAACTCCTGATCCTCATGTCTCTACTTCCACAGTGCTAAGATTACAGGTGTGTGTCCCACCACGTTCTGCTTTTTTTTTTTTTTTATTTTTTTTTTTCCTTTTTTTTTAGGTAGGGTCTTGCTCTTTGTGTACCTGGCTTTATGTGGGTACTGGGGAATCAAACCTGGGCTGTCAGATTTGCAAGCAACTGCTTAGCCGTCTCTCCAGCCCTACCTTCCTTTCTCATACTGGATCTCTCACGGAACCTGGAGCTCACCCATGTGGCTTAGCTGGCTGCCCAGCAAGCCCTGAGGGTTCCTTGTCTCTTTAATCCCAGCACTGGTATTAAAGGTGATGCCACCATGCCAAGCTTTTACGTGGATTCTGGGGATCTGAACTCAGGTCTTTGTGCTTGCTCAGTAAGCACTTTCCTCACTGAGCCATTTTCCCAGACCCTCTTTACTTTAAAATATAGTTATTTTACCATATTATTAAGGAAATAGAGATAAGCGAAAACTATTTGTGTAATTTTCATTTGTTATATAGCCTTGTAGTTTCTTTGTTGTTGTTCTTTGTTTGTGGAAACTATTTATGCTTATTGTAAGCCATGTTTTTTACTTAATATATGACACTTTTTTTGTTTGTTTGTTTTTCAAAGTAGTGTCTCACTGTAGCCCAGGGTGACCTGGAATTCACTCAGTAGTCTCAGGGTGGCCTTGAACTCTCAGCGATCTTCCTACCTCCCTGCCTTCCAAGTGCTGAGATTAAAGGCTTGCACCACCATGCCCCGCTAACACAGTTTTTCACAGGTGTGTGCCATCATGCCTTGCAATTTATTTGCAAGAAGAGAGAGAGTGTGTGTGTGTGTATTGGTGCACCAGGACTTCTTGCTACTGCAAACTCCAGATGCATGCACCACTTTGTGTACCTGGCTTCCACGTGGGTACTGGGGGATTGAACCCAGGCTGGCAGGCATTATGGACCAGCTAATTTTTAACTGTGGTAGAGTCAGGAATCTTGTCCAGCTTGTAACTTCTGTAGAGAGAGAAAAATGGCAAAATTTTGAATCTTCTAAAAATACACATGGAGAGCGCTGGTGCCCCCTTGTGGTCACTGTCAGGGCTTAACCACAGGAGATGAGACCACAAACATTTTCTCTCTTTATTGGTGCCTTTTGTAGATCTGGGCTTTGAACCCAAGGCTTTCTGCATGCTAGGCAAGCAGGCTACCACTGAACTATGTACTTACTCCTGGCCCTGCAACTGCAAGTGTTTTTCAAAGCCCATTATGTATCTGACACAGTGGCTAATGCCTAGGGTTCCTTGTGCCACAAATATGGAATCTGAGACTGAAATATGATTTGGAAGTTTTATTAGATCTGTCACTACATCTGTGACTGAACAGGAAAGAGACGGGTTTTTCTGTCTTATGGCTCATGCTGAAGTTTGGAGAGCCCTTCCAGAAGGCTTTTGGGCCTCCCTGTCCACGCTGCTTGCCCCTGGCAGTGATGACATCATGCTTTAGTATCCATTATTTGAAGTGTGTATGTGTGTGTATGGTTTCGGGGGGTAGGGTCTCGCTCCAGCCCAGGATGATCTGGAATGCACTATGTAGTCTCAGGCTGGCCTCAAACTCATGGTGATCCTCCTCCCTCTACCACCGTGCCCAGCTAGAAAATGGGTTGTTATTTTATTTGTATTTTTTATATTTTATTTCAGAGAGAGAGAGAATGGGTATGCCAGGGCCTCCAGTCTTTGAAAATGAACTTTAGACACATGCACCACCTTGTGCATCTGGCTCATGTGGGTCCTGGGGAATCAAACCTGGGAACTTTGGCTTTGCAGGCAAGCATCTTAACCACTAAGCCATCTCTCCAGCCCGAAACTAGGGTTTTGACAGCTGGGGTTAGGGTTCAGTTGTAGATTCTTACCTGGCACGTGTGAGGCTCTATGTTCCATCACAAGTGCTGCCAAAAACATGAAGGGAGAGAAGGAGGAAAGAAAAGTTTTATCCAGCAGGATGACTCATGCCTGTAATATGAGTCCTCAGGAGACGGAGGCAAAAAGATCACTACAAGTTCAAGACCAACCTGGACTATAGAGATCCTGCCTCAAATAAAATAGAGGAGGGTGGAATGGAGTGGAACAGAATTGAATTCAAGGACTGGGATTGTAACTCACTTGGCAGAGTGCCCAATAGCATGCATGAGACTCTGTGTAAAACAACAACAAATCCAACCAAAAGCACTCAGGAGACAGAGGTAGGAGGATTGCTATGAGTTCGAGGCCACCCTCAAAGTACATAGTGAATTCCAAGTCAGCATGGACTAAAGTGAAACCCCACCTCAAAAAAATCAAAGAGCAACAACAACAACAAAAAAAAAACCCGGCCAACTCCATAATTACAGGATCTTTGAGCAGTTACAACAAAGGCTGTTTTCATATCTGTCTGATTCTCTTTAACTTGGCAACCATCCTGGGAGTGCCTATATTTCTGCTCAGAAAGAAGTTGGAGTGAGAGGGGTTTAGGTGAGAGGCCTACAAACCAGTCTTCTGGAGTCCCCTGGGGAGCCTCAAAAAGTCGGGGTGCTGCTTACTCCACCCCCCCCCCAGAGCTGACTGCACTGATCTGGGATGTGGCCGGAGCACAGGTGGTTTTAGGCTGCCTAGGTGGCGGTGTGCTGGTAAGGTTGGTAACAGCTGTCCTCCCACCTGCAGGAGGGCAGAGCCCAGGGCTGAGGTGCCTGGCACAGCTGCTGGCTTGCAGGTCTAGACTCGCCTGAAAAGCCTTTAGTCCAACTCAGGGCCTGGCAGGGAGGGTGGGTTTCCGTAGCCCTGGTGCAGCCCCGCCAGCCAGGACAGAGTTCTCACCCGGCTTGCTGGCCGACGTAGTTCTTGGTTTGTTTCTTGCTCGGCTTTGGTTTTGGAAACTAGCCTCCCTGTGCAGTCATTGCTGTGGGCTTGTTTGGGATCAAGATGTGTGAGCTTGTCTTCAAGCGTGGGTGCTGGGGATTTGAACTCTGATTGTCGGGCTTGCGTAGCAGGTGCCCTTAACTGCTGAGCCATCCCCTAACCCTCGCCTTTCGTTTCTTCTTTTTTTTTTTGGCTTTTTGAGGTAGGGTCTCACTCTAGCCCAGGCTGACCCAGAACTCATGATTATCCTACCTCAGCCTCCCTAGTGCTGTGAATAAAGGCACGTGCCACCATGCCCAGCTTTTTTTATTTTATTACTATTATTTTTTATTTTATTTTATTTTTAAATATTTTTTGTTCATTTTTTATTTATTTATTTGAGAGCGATAGACACAGAGAGAAAGACAGATAGAGGGAGAGAGAGAGAATGGGCGCGCCAGGGCTTCCAGCCTCTGCAAATGAACTCCAGACGCGTGCGCCCCCTTGTGCATCTGGCTCACGTGGGACCTGGGGAACCGAGCCTCGAACCGGGGTCCATAGGCTTCACAGGCGAGCGCTTAACTGCTAAGCCATCTCTCCAGCCCTATTTTATTTTTTTAACACTTGATCTAAGCCAAAAGGCAGAGAATCGATGCTTCAAGCTCATGGTGATCCTCCTACCTCTGCCTCCCAAGTGTTGGGACTAAAGGGGTGCGCCACACCACTCCTGGCTCCCCTTTATTTTCTATTTCTGCTTGTATGCCTTTTCTAAGCATTTTGTGATAAGCCTTCGTCACTTGGGTAATAAGATAAATTCATATTGTACTAGATGTCACAATTAGCCCGGAGTGGGTCATTAAGTCCCTGCTTTCCTGACCCTCCCGCAGGCAGCAAGGTGATCCAAAATGGCCTTCTATTCAAGGAGCTTTTGCAGACCCCCAACTTCCGAATCACCGTGGTGGATGACGCCGACACGGTGGAGCTCTGTGGAGCACTGAAGGTAAAGTCGGCCTGGTTCGGGCTTCACTGGACCCAGCCCTGTGGTCAGCGGGGAATGGGCCTTGTTTTCTTACTTCCGGTTGGTGGAGCTCCCTTTTATTTATCCGTTCACTCATCTATTTATCTTGGCTTTCTTTTGAATATTTTTTTATTAACAACTTCCATGATTATAAAAAATATCCCATGGTAATACCCCCCCACACTTTCCCCTTTGAAACTCCATTCTCCATCATATCCCCTCCCCCTCTCAATCACTCTCTCTTTAATTTTGATGTCATGATTCAATATTTTATTTTTATTTATTTGAGAGAGAGACACACACAGACAGAAATAGGCAGACACAGAGAGAGAATGGGGGCACCAGGGCTTCCAGCCACTGTAAACAAACTCCAGATGCATGCTCCCCCTTGTGCATCTGGCTTATGTGGGTTCTGGGGAATCGAACCTGGGTCCTTTGGCTTTGCAGGCAAAGGCTTTAACTACTAAACCTTCTCTCCAGCACTATCTTTGCTTTTTGATATAGCATCTCACTTTAGCCCAGGCTGACCTGGAACTCATGATTATCCTACCTCTGCCTCCTTAGTGCTGCAAATAAAGGCATGGGCCACCATGCCTAGCCTTTTTTTCTTTCTTAAACACTTGATCTAAGCCAAAAGGCTGAGAATTAATGCTTTTTTTTTTTTTTTAAGAAATATTTATTTGGAAGCAGAGAGAGATAAAAGAAATTGGGCCCACCAGGGCCTCCAATCACTGCAAACTAACTCCAGATGAATGTACCACCCTGTGAACCTGGCTTTATGTGGGTACTGGGGAATTGAATCTGGGTCATTAGGCTTTGTAGGCAAACACAGTACCCACTTCGCTATTTCTTCAGCTCCAAGTTTTGTTTTGTTTTGTTTTGTTTTGTTTTTACTTGAGAGAATGTGGCAGAAAGAGAGAGAGGGCTGAAGAGATGGCTTAGTGGTTACAGCGTTTGCCTGCAAAGCCAAAGGACCTTGGTTCAATTCCCCAGGACCCACGTAAGCCAGATGTACAAGGAGGCACATGCATCTGGAGTTCATTTGCAGTGGCTGGAGGCCCTGGTGAGCCCTTTCTCTCTCTCTCTCTCTTTCTCTCTCTCTCTCTCTCTCTCTGTAATAAATAAATAAAATTTTTTTAAATTCAAGTAAAAGAAAGAAAGAGAAACAGAGAGAATGACAGTGAGCACGCCAGAGCCTCTTGCCACTGCAAACAAACTCCAGATACATATGTCACTTTGTGCATCTGGCTTTATGTGGGTATTGGGGAATCAAACCTGGGCCACAGGCTTTGCAAGCAAGCATCTTTAACTGCTGAGCCATCTCCCCAGCCTTCATGCCCGCTTTGATGGAGCTCTCCTTAGTCATGATTGCTTATGCTTAATGTGCGTAAATTGTGATATTTTATTCTTTGGGGTGCTGGGATTGGCATCTGAGCCTTCTGTTGGGTTTTCCTGGGCTTTTACCCTGGAGCCAAGGGTCCATCTGTTTATCTCTCCTGGATGGTATCGTGAGCTGGAATCTTCCTCCTCCACACGCTGCTTTGTGCTTTGGCTGGTTGCTCTTTTTGAAGGAAAAAAAAAGTCTCCTGCTGACAAGAGGGTTTTCTAAGAACAGTTTATCTTCCTTCTCTAGAGGAAAAGATGGACTTAAGAAGCCAGGTCAATTGGCCAGTGACTGGAGTGTGTCAGGAGACAAAAATCACTACAAATTTAGTTATTTGACCAATTGGTCTGTATTCCATTTGTGCATATAAGGTTGTTTGTGCTCTGTAAAAGACAAGTAATACTCCTGTAAGCAAGGTTAGAGCTGCGGTATATGTGTGTGTGTGTGTGTGTTTGTGTGTATGCGTGTGCGTGCACACACACTCACAGTGGCCAACCTCCAGCATCATTCCTCAGGAGGCTGGAGGAGAAAGAATGGGAGGGCCAGGGACTCCAGATACATGTGCCTCCTTGTGCATCTGGCTTTTTGTGGGAACTGGGGTCATTTGGCTCCGAAGGCAAGCAAACCACTTTCTGGAATGAATCTATGGTGCATGTACATGGTCCAACGTACAATGGGGATCTTAAAAATTAGAGTCAAGGGCTGGAGAGATGGCTTAGCGGTTAAGGTGCTTGCCAGCAAAGCCTAAGGACCCAGGTTCGATTCTAATGCACGCATCTGGAGTTAGCTTCCAGTGGCTAGAGGTGCTGGCACGTCCATTCTCTCTCTCCCTGTCTCTCTGTCTCTCTGTCTCTCTCTCTCTCTCTCTCTTCCTCATCTTCTCCCTCTCTCTGTTTCTAATGAATAAAAATTAAAAAACATTTTTTTAATTAGAGTCAAAGCCAGACATGGTGGAGCACACCTTTAATCTCAGCACTCGGGAGGCAGAAGTAGAAAGATTGCTATGAGTCCAAGGTCAGCCTGAGACTACATATGTACTGAATTCCAGGTCCACCTGGGCTTGAGTGAGACCCTACCTTGGAAAAAAAATTAGAATAATTAGTGACTTGATCTCCCCAGCTACTCCTGTCCATATGTCTGCATATAGGGAGGCACTCACTTTTGCACTAGGTAGAGACAGGCTGAGTTACACCATCAAGACATTGGCTCTGGCTACATTATTTTGTGGAGATCTTTATGTGTTTTTAATAGTCATCCATTAAACTAATAACCGCTGCCAGCAAGGGCCATCATGAATGCCCAATTGCCCAGCAATGGCCGGAAGTCATTCCAAAGCTGGTCCATGGAGACGGTGTGAAATCCTGCCCAGAACAAAGGGTGCTGGGTGAGAAGATTCTAGATGGAGTGCTCTGGGACACCTTCTGCAAATAGGAGCCGGTCCGCTGGTCTTGTGTCTGAACTTAGAGCGGCTTTTTATTTCCCCTGACAGGAAGCTTGCGAGTGATGTGTGTCGGGACAGAGCATGATTGGTGCCGGTGGAGGCAGAGGAGGAGGGAGGCCCCTTCCTACCCTTCTCCCCCCCTCCCTCCCCCGGGCGGGGTATTCTTGGAAACAGGATGGATTTCCATCATTCCTGTCGCCTGCGTCAGAGCTGGGGTGTTTGAGGACTGAGAAGCAGGGAGTTTGTTACTGAGTCCAACCGTTGTCTCAGGCCGATAAGGGCATGGGGTGCCCAGGGTTCATGACTTAACGGTGGCAAATACTGGGCACCACTGGAATGTTATCACAAATTGTGGGAACCTGTCTGGTTGCCTTGGTGACTATTTGCATCTTGAATTTTCTGGTTTTTACCCAAGACCAGGAATAAAATAGTCAGGGCTCACAAAGCAAGGGCAAATGGCCATGCATTTCCATCATTCATAAATAATAGTGTTTTACACCTGGTGTGGGGGCGCACGCCTATAATCCAGCACTCAGGAGGCAGTCGTAGGAGATCACCTATAGTGTTTTACTATATACACATACCTGTATACATATACATACATACTGTATTTATGTACAAACAAATATGTAAATGCACACACATGTACATATGCTACATTACTGATACACAAGCCAGGTGTGGAGCACACACCTTTAGGTAGGATTGCCATGAGTTCAGGGGCAGCCTGAGACTACACAGAGAATTCAGGTCACCCTGGGCACGAGTAAGTTTCTACCTGAAAAGAGCCACAAGTGTACACGAAGCAGGTAGTGTGCTCTGGATATAAGCAGGAGGTCTGCTGCAAGCTCGAGGTCAGCCTGGGCTACATAGTGTTCTAGGCTAGTGTGGGCTGCACAGTGCAGCCCTGTCTCAAGAAACAAAGCCTTAGAGCCGGGCATGGTGGCACACGCCTTTAATCCCAGCACTCGGGAGAGGTAGGAAGATCACCGAGAGTTCGAGGCCACCCTGAGACTACATAGTGAATTCCAGGTCACCCTGAGCCAGAGTGAGACCCTACCTCGAAAAACCAAAAAAAAAAAAGAAAAAAGAAACAAAGCCTTGTTTGCAGAGGGTCTTTCTCTCTCTCTCCTTCTCTTTCGGCTCCAGGGAAATTCTCCAGTCTCCTCCTCCCAACTTACAGTAGGAGCCCTGGCATTACGGATGCCCACCAAAGCATTCGGCTTTATGAGGGTTCTGGGGATCCGAACTGAGGTACTCACGCTTGCACAGCAAACCCCTTATCCACTGAGCCATCCCCGCTCTGCCCTGCTTCTTTTTGTTGTTGTTTCTCGAGGGAGGGTCTCACTCTAGCCCAGGCTGCCCTGGAATTCCCTGTGTGATCTCAGGGTGGCCTCGAACTCACCGTGATCCTCCTACCATTGCCTCCCGAGTGCTGGGAATAAAGGCGTGCGCCACCGCGCCAGGCCTGCCCTGCTTTTTTATTTTCCACACACACCGTCTCCCCCACCAGATAGGGTCTCCCTCTAGCAGGCTGATCTGGAATTCACTGTGTTGCCTCAGGCTGGCCTTGAACTCATGGAGCTCCTCCTATCTCTGCCTCCCCGGTGCTGGATTTAAGTCACCACACCTGATCTTGCTTTTGTATATTTTTTTAATTTTTTTTTCTCAATTTTTTTTTTTTTTTTTTTTTTTGGTTTTTCGAGGTAGGGTCTTACTCCAGCCCAGGCTGACCTGGAATTCATTATGGAGTCTCAGGGTGG
This sequence comes from Jaculus jaculus, assembly GCF_020740685.1. NCBI lineage: Eukaryota > Metazoa > Chordata > Mammalia > Rodentia > Dipodidae > Jaculus > Jaculus jaculus. The sequence continues at coordinate 11,202,651 of NC_059118.1, forward strand.
CCTCGAACTCACGGCAATCCTCCTACCTCTGCCTCCCGAGTGCTGGGATTAAAGGCGTGCGGCACCACGCCCGGCTTTTTTTCTCAATTTTTGTTAACATTTTCCATGATAATAAAAAGTATCCCATGGCAATACCCTCCCTCCCCCCCCAATTTCCCCTTTGAAATTCCATTCTCCATAATATCTCCTCCCCATCTCAGTCTCTCTTTCATTTTGATGTCATGATCTTTTCCTCCTCTTATGATGGTCTTGTGTAGATAGTGTCAGGCACTATGAGGTCATGGATATCCAGGCCATTTTATGTCTGGAGGGAACACTGAAAATTTTCTAACAACGATCTATGGCTCATGAGTGTTCCATTGTCTGAAACCAGAGGATTCCATGTGATTTATTTGCATACTCTTAGATTTTGATTAGCCCTCCCTCCACCTTTCCTTTACTCAATCTCTTCCCCTGACTTCACTTTGGGCCTTTTCACCCCCGTTAATCTATTCTTCTACTTGCATATATATAATACCAACCTATTCAGTACCCTCCTCCCTTCCTTTCTCTTCCCTTTATATCTCCTTTTTAGCTTACTGGTCTCTTCTACTGAGTTTTTTCCTTCTCACACAGAAGCCCAATCATCTATAGCTAGGATTCACATATGAGGGAGAACATATGGTGCTTGGCTTTCTGGGCCCGGGTTACCTCACTTAGTATAATCTTTTCCAGGTCCATCCATTTTCCTGCAAATTTCATAACTTCATTTTTCTTTACCACTGAGTAGAACTCCATTGTATAAATGTGCCACATCTTCATTATCCACTCATCAGTTGAGGGACATCTAGGCTGGTTCCATTTCCCAGCTATTATGAATTGAACGGCAATAACCATGGTTGAGCATGTACTTCTAAGGAAATGGGATGAGTCCTTAGGATATATACCTAGGAGTGCTATAGCTGGGTCATACGGTAGATCAATCTTTAGCTGTCTTAGGAACCTCCACACTGATTTCCATAATGGCTGGACCAGATTGCATTCCCACCAGCAGTGTAGAAGGGTTCCTCTTTTTCCACATCCCCACCAGCATTTATGATCATTTGTTTTCATGATGTTGGCTAATCTGACAGGAGATGGAATCTCAATGTAGTTTTAATCTGCATTTCCCTGATGACTAGTGACGCAGAACATTTTTTAGATGCTTATATGCCATTCGTATTTCTTCCTTTGAGAACTCTATTTAGCTCCATAGCCCATTTTTTAATTGGCTTGTTTGACTTCTTATTATTTAACTTTTTGAGTTCTTTGTATATCCTAGATATTAATCCTCTATCAGATGTATAGCTGGCAAAGATTTTTTCCCATTTTGTAGGTTGCCTCTTTGCTTTATTCACAGTGAAATTTTTTTTAGTTTTTGGTTTTTCGAGGTAGGGTCTCACTCTAGCTCAGGCTGACCTGGAAGTCACTCCGTAGTCTCAGGGTGGCCTCGAACTCACTGTGATCCTCCTACCTCTGCCTCCCGGGTGCTGAGATTAAAGGCGTGCGCCACCATGCCCGGCTTGCTTTTGTGGTGTTATGGGAGGATGGGAATTGAAAAATCTGTATCACTCAACACAGAATCACAGAGCTCCAATTTGGGATAACCTTGGAAGACTGCCACCGCCCGGGAGCGAGGGAAGGGCTTCAGTGCATCTGTCTTCTGAAAATCCCGGTATTTTTAGCTGCAAGTCAAAGCAGATTTCCACGTGGAGGGGATAATGATGACTTTTTCATAGCTGAGCGATCTCAGAGGACATCTGCTCAGACTCCATTCAGACGTGCTCAGCTGGCTCGCTGGGTTTATCTTTCCTTTCACACTGCTAAGTGGTGGAGCGAGACAGCACACAGTTTCAGGATCTATCATAAGGTGATTAAATTCGGGGGTGGGGGGGTCCCAGGGTCTTGGTAGAAGAGAGAGATCCTGCAGTAGGTCCCCTGCTCCCCCTGGTGGGGAGGTTAGCTGACTTACGGAAGCTTTGAGGTAGGCCAGACCCCAGTGCCTTGTTGGGGAAGAGTCACAGGGTGCCCGAGTCCCTGGCACCCTCCTCTGCCTGCATGCATCTTGGCGCCCCTGTTCTGTGAGTGCAGGCGCTTGGAAGCCCTGGGCTGGGGCTTGGGCCCGCTCACCTGGGTCCTTTGGCTTTGCAAGCACGCACCTTAACTGCGGAGCCACCTCTCCAGCCCTGCACCTGCTTTATGTGAATTTGGGAGGTTTAGTGGAATTAATATAAGGAGACATTACAACATCCATCCAGTAAGGTTAGCTATTGGGCTTTTTTTTTTTTTTTTTGAACATTTTTTTTTCCAAAATTTATTTACATACAGTGCCATCCTATTAAGTGCCCCCCTTGGCTATTGTTATTTGTGTGCCATCGTCCTCCACTCCTCAAGTCTTCTCTTGAGCTGCACTTTGACCCCTCCTGCCTCTGAAAAGTCATGTCCTCTCATGTCCCTTCGACTCAGAACTGTAACTTAAGAAGGTCTGTCAGGGTGGGGAAATGGCTCAGCAGCTAAAGGCGCTGGCTTGCAAAGCCTGTAGCATGGCATCGATGCCCCAACACCCATGTAAAGCCAGACACAGAAAGTGGCAGGTGTCTGACATTGTTTGCAGCGGTAAGAGACCTTGATGTACACACACACACACACACACACACACACACACACACAAATTAAAAACACAAAAGCTAACCAGGCATTGTGGCGCACGCCTTTAATCCCAGCACTTGGGAGGCAGAGGTAGGAGGATTGCCGTGAGTTCGAGACTCCATAGTGAATTCCAGGTCAGCCTGGGCTAGAGTGAGACCCTACCTTGAGAAAAAAAAGAAAAAAAAAAGCCACAAAAGCTTCTCTGACCTGAGAAGGAATGAGGGCAGGTTTTCATGTGTTGGAAACAGATACACAAGTGCACAGACACTCAGGAGTGAGTGGGCAAGCCAGGGCACTTCCTTCCCTCGGCTATACCAACCAGGAGATGGGAGGTTAAGCCCGCTTCTCGGAGTCGAGGCGACTGCAGCTGGCCTAACGCTGTCCGCACTCCTGTCTGCCGGAGCCCATCCACCACGTCGAACGCTGTCCTCTCCCGCTGTGCCCGCAGACACCTCTTGGGCTTGGTTTGTCAGGCCACCATCCAGCATGCTCGGATTCTGGTGAATGGGGACACAGAGACAGCTTAGGACACATTGGAGAGGCTTCCACATCCAGCCCCATGGCCAACAATCCCCACTTAGCCATCTTTCCAGCCCAGGCTTTTTTCTTTTTCCGTTTTTTGGGGGTGGGGTTGGTCTCACTGTAGCCCATGGTGACTTGGAATTCACTCCGTGGTCCTACAACTCATGGCGATTCTTCTATCCAGAGTGCTGGGGTTGAAAGTGTGACAGGGCGTGGTGGTGGCGCTTGTCTTTAATCCCAGCACTCCGGAGGCAGAGGCAGGAGGATCTCCAAGAGTTCGAGGCCACTCTGAGACTACATAGTGAATTCCAGCTCAGCCTGGGCTAGAGTGAGACCCTACCTCGAAAAACCAAAAAAAAACAAAACAAAAACAAAAACAAAAAAAATGTGCGCCACCATGGCCAACAGGTTTTGGGGATTAAATTTAGATCTTCGTGCTTACATGGTGTAAGAATCCCAGAGCTCTCTGCTCGGCCTGGGATTCTGTAACTACATCGTGTAATGTAATGGAGGCTACCGCTATGCTGAGATAAGGGAATGCCACACACTTCTAGCCCCTAACCTCACTGAAGGCTCTTCCTTCCTAGGGAAGTTTCTTTTTATTTTATTTATTTTAGTTTTTCAAGGTAGGGTTTCACTCTAGCCCTGGCTGACCTGGAATTCACTATGTAGTCTCAGGGTGGCCTTGAACTCATGGCAATCCTCGTACCTCTGCCTCCCCAAGTGCTGGGATTAAAGAAAGGCCTGGCTCCATAGCGCAGTTTCTCTTCCTTCTCTTCATAAAACCGTCTCTCTGGGCCTCTCTTGGCTTTCCAGCTCCAGGTACATGCACCCACGCCCTTCTCTCTCCCCCTTTGCAATAGTCTTAAACTCAAAAACTATGTTTATCTAGCCGGGGGTGGTGGCGCACACCTTTGATCCCAGCACTGGGGAGGCAGAGGTAGGAGGATTACCATGAGTTTGAGGCCACCCTGAGACTACATAGTGAATTCCAGGTCAGCATGGGCCGACCTCGAAAACCAAACAAAACAAATGTGTGTGAGTGTGTGTGTGTGTGTGTGTATTGATCTCTATCCTGACCCCAAAAGCTAACACATGGCAACCACTACCAGTTGAGCTCTCTGCCAGTCCCCAAAGCATTCCATTTTATTAAAAACAACTAGAAAGGCAAAGTAGTTTGTGGAGACAGCCTCTAACCACGGACTGCTGTCTGTCAAGCCACTCAAATTCTCTGGCTGGGGGCTGGAGAGATGGCTTAGCGGTTAAGCACTTGCCTGTGAAGCCTAGGAACCCCGGTTCAAGGCTCGATTCCCCAGGACCCATGTTAGCAAGATGCACAAGGGGGTGCATGCATCTGGAGTTCCTTTGCAGTGGCTGGAGGCTCTGGCGCGCCCATTCTCTCTCTCTCTCTCTCTCTCTCTCTCTCTCTCTCTCTCTCTCTCTCTGTCGCTATCAAATAAATAAATAAAAATAAACAAAAAAAAAGTTTTAAAGAAAATTCTCTGGCTGGAAACCCCACCATCGGCCCACATCCACACATCTGCACCCAGGCTCTGGGGAGTCCCGTGTGTGCATGTTCCTGTGTCATCCTGGGCTCTGCGGTCTCTGCAGAATATCGTCGCCGTGGGAGCCGGGTTCTGTGACGGCCTCCGCTGCGGGGACAACACCAAGGCCGCCGTCATCCGCCTGGGCCTCATGGAAATGATCGCTTTTGCCCGGATCTTCTGCAAGGGCCAGGTGTCCACGGCCACCTTTCTGGAGAGCTGCGGGGTGGCCGACCTCATCACCACCTGCTACGGAGGGCGGAACCGCCGCGTGGCCGAGGCCTTCGCCAGGACCGGGAAGGTAACTTCCAGCTCCCATCCATCCTGCCTCACAGCGCCCCTTCCTTGCTCCTCCATGACCCCAAGGCTGGGCAGGCGGGGGGGGGGGGGGGGGGAGTCCCTGCAGAGATCGACAATGACATTGGCACCTATAGCAGTTACCTTCTTGTTGCTGAGACAAAATAACTGACAAAAATCAGTTTAAGGGTGGAAGGGTTTATGTCAGTTACAGTTTCGGGTCACAGACCATCCTGGTGGGGAAGGCAGGGGCAGGCCCCGGGCACATTCAGTCCACAGTGAGAAAGCAGAGTGATGAATGTAGGGACTCAGCCAGCTCTCTCCTTTTTCTTTGCAAGTTAGGGTCTCACTCTAGCCCAGGCTGACCTGGAATTCACTCTGTAGTCTCAGGGTGGCCTCGAACTCATGGCGATCCTCCCCTATCTCTGCCTCCAGAGTGCTGGGATTAAAGGGGTGCACCACCACGGCTAGCCAGCTCTCTCCTTTTTATACAGTCCAGCACCCCAGCCCTTGGGATGGTGCGGCCCACAGTTCGGGTGGCCCTTCCCCCCTTAACTAGCACAGACCCAGTGGACTCAGCATCAACCCTCAGGTGGTCCTGTCTGAGTGTCATTTAACACAAAGCGTCACAGGACCTGTTTGCTCTGTCTGCCCTCCCCTTGCCCGATGGCTCTCGCCCTTAAAGGCCCTGACGTTCTTCCCCTGGCTTCTGGCTGAACAGCCCAGCTCTCCACCCATCTCCGCCTGAGGCTGGCGGCCCATAGTCCTCACCATTCTCTTACCGTTTGCTTCCAAGACTATTGAAGAGTTGGAGAAGGAGATGCTGAACGGGCAGAAGCTCCAGGGCCCGCAGACCTCTGCCGAAGTGTACCGCATCCTCAAACAAAAGGAGCTGGTCCACAAGTGAGTGTCCTCGGTGTCCGGGCTGCTGGTCCCCCGGCAGGCGCTCCAGGCGCAGGAGGGCGGCGTCTCCCCAGCACACCCAGGGCTGGTCTGCATTGGAACGGTCCTCTGTGTGATGTGAATCAATCTTTCTCTTTCCTTGCTTTTTCAAAGGTAGGGTCTCGTTTCCAGGCTGATCTGGAATTCACTATGCCCTGGCATCCCTCTGTCTGTCTCTTTTTCTCTCTCAAATAACTAAATAGGAAAAGTGCCAAGTGCACGGCCTGACTTGTCCCTTCCACTTCCTCCCATCCAGGTTCCCGCTGTTCACTGCCGTGTATCAGATCTGCTATGAAGGCAGGCCGGTCACAGAGATGCTGTCGTGCCTCCAGAGCCACCCAGAGCACATCTGAGGGGATTCGGGGCAGCTCTGCCTCACCCATCGTGGGATCTTCTGGAAACCAGGACTTGGCAATGCGATGTTTGCGGGATAGTACTTTTATCCTGAATTTATACGAGTTGCGAGAGGCAGTGCATTGACTAAGATGTGTGGAATAACAATGAAACACATGTGAATATGTGTGTGTGTGTGTGTGTGTGTGTGTGTGTGTGTGTGTGTGTGTGTGTGAGAGTGTGTGCATTTCTCATTCTGTGAATGTTTCTGGGAACCGAAGTTAGGTGTCCATTTTAGTGATCACATTTGAAATCTCCCCTGTAAGAATGGGGCTCTTTCAGCTAAATTTTATAATGATTCCTATGGAGATAAGGAGAGGGAAAGGTTATTGTTTCCTCATTCTTTTGATAATCAGTTTACCTGGCATTCAAATGGTAAATCTAATGGAGGAATGATAGTGTCCCAAGATCACTGTATTTAACCTTTATTTTTTAAGCCCTGTTTTAAAGCCGAGCATAATTAACTACTAGGATTATGGGTTGATCGTTTTTTTTTTTTTAACAGATAGCTGTTTTGATTAGGTAATCCACTTACATATTTTCTATGCTGTCTTTCCTACATCTTTTTGGCCTCCTCTCTTCCTTAGCTGCTAATTTGCTTTTATTCAAACCCGGCCAGGGACAGAAAGCTCTCCTGGGATGTCCCTGATGTGACAGACACATCCTTCTTGTCCACAGACAGTCTGTGATGCTCCGTTGGGGGAAGAGGGAGCTCACAGATCCCTGGAGGGGGCTGCTGTCACTCCTAGCGTCAGAAGCCATAGTTGGACCTGGTCACCTAAGGCCTAAGGGTAGGGCCAGGAGCTCAGTGCATGCTCTTCCGCCCCGCCAGGGTGGGGCTGGTAAGATGTCACTGGGCCTTGACTTCCTGCCACAGGTCTGTGTGGCTAAGGTTCTCCACGGTCATGGCGTAGTCCCTGAGCCCTAGTTGCATTCAGGAAAGCAGGTTTCCCGGGCTCTGACGAAGGCCTCTCATGTAACACCTGTGCTTCAACATGCCTTCGGTATTTCTAATGCTCAGTCTGAATGTAACAGTCACTAAAGACCTTTCTTTAACGTGGTCTTCTTCAAACCATGTTCCGCAGGAGATAAGTGTCCCCGGATCCCGTGGCTGTCCCTGGGTGGACTCTGGAACAGTCACGTGACTTTGGGAAACCCACTTCCCCTGTACAACCTCAGCCTGTATGCTTGGACCTCATTGGAACCCACTGGCAAGTCCCAAATATGTCAGACTACAGAGATGTTTTGCAAAAAAAATGTAGCCACTTTCTAGGGAATACTACTGTAAGATGAGAGACCCTCACTTCCTGTAAGAAGTTAATATGGGGGGGGGCAGAAATGTAACTCAATTGGTAGAGTGCTTGCCTAGCATGCACAAAGCCGTGGGTTCAAGCCCCATCACTGCATGAACCAGGGGTAAGGGAGAGTGCCTGTAATCAATCCTAGAAGGCAGGATGATCAGAAATTCAAGGTCATCCTTGGGTGCCTAGTGAGTTTGAGGCCAGCTTGTGATATATGAAACAAGAAAAGAGAAAGGGAGGGAGGGAGGAAAGAAGGAAGGAAGGAAAGAAGGAAGAAGGAAAGGAAGGAAGGAAGGAAAGAAGGAAAAAATGAGTATGAGTCACTACCTATGATATTGTTTGTTTTATGTAGCCCAGGCTGGCCTTGAACTTGCCATCTTCCTGCCTCAGCCTCTCGAGTGTCAGGGATGATAGGGGTGTGATGTCACTCCCATCGTAAATTCAGGTTTGATTCTGCCCTGACCCTCTGAGGAAGCTTTAAATCGCACAGTCAGGTCCAACCAGGTGGACGTGAACCTCGCTGACGCACGCACATTATATGGAATCCGTGTTCTTAATTCTAGAATTAGAAACGGAATGACTGCCTTCATTTAAAATGAGGCTCCTTTTGGAATAGCATTCCATAAATGTTAAAAAGAACATATGAATGTCACTTATGATCGTGTGTGTTTCTTAGCTCTTTTGTGAGATCTTTGTCTTCCCCTCCCCTGACTTCTATAAGTGAAATAATTATAAACTAGATTTCTCGCGGGAATTTTTAAAAGGCCCGTATACAAAAGTATATAAAGCACCCAAAAGGTTGCACATTTCAGTAGCAACAATACCGAGTCAATCAATTCTTGTTTGTCTCCTGGTAAGTCTTTTTTTTTAAAAGTTTGTACACAGGTAACAAAAGAGTTACTTTTTTTTTAAGACACAAAAGGGCTGTGAGCTAACCCTGGTGTCTGTGAAGCCCAACAAGGGAGGATCTTGTGTTTTCTACTCTCCTTCTCATCCAGTTTCCCGCCTGGCCTTTGTACTTCCCGCTCGTTCCTTTCTCACTCTTCGACATGCCAGTCCTCATGTGCACGGGGTGAGAAAAAAAGGCAGATTTAAGTTCGTGCCCTGCCGAATTATTATTCGAGGAGCCCTCGATTTCCATAACCACTCGTGACGTGTCCATTCTTTCTGCACACGTTTATTCCTCTAGCTGCAGCCACGGGGAGGGAGAGTCCGGAGTGGAGACTTGACCCCAACACCTCGCGAATGGAATGTCTAACTCCACTCTTGCCTTGTCGCCGCCGTCCTCCCCGCCACAGGGCGGGAGAGGTGCCTGGCTCAAAACCTACCCTGGAGATGGAGCTGAGCCAACTTGCTGGTGTTTCCTTTTGACTTTATGCCCAGCCATGGCTGGCCTTAGGAGGGTGCTGGGGGGGGCCCGTGTTCAAAGGGAACTGTCGTTTCTTTGCCTCTTCTGACTTGCTGACCTTCTGCTTACACGGGGTCTGTGTTTGTTTACAGAGAGTAGGGGGACATGCAGTTGAAAGGCTTGGTTTAATAAACTCTATTCTCCTTCATATCCCCTCCCCATCTCAATCAGTCTCTCTTTTTATTTTGATGTCATGATCTTTTCCTCCTCTCATGATGGCCTTGTGTAGGTTGTGTCAGGCACTGTGAGGTCATGGGTATCCAGGCCATTTTGTGTCTGGGGGGAGCACGCTGTAAGGAGTCCTACCCTTTCTTTGGCTCACATCCATGTTTTGACAATGATGCTAGACACACAAGCCACAGAAATGTAAATCAAAATCACAATGAGAATCCGGACGCGGCGGCGGTGCACGCCTTTAATCCCAGCATGTGAGAGGCAGAGGGAGGAAGACTGCCATGAGTATGCCAGGTGGGTATGATGGCCCACCCACAATTATTTTTTGGCTTTTCAAGGTAGGGTCTTGCTCTAGCCCAGGCTGACCTGGAATTCACTATGTAGTCTCAGGGTGGCCTTGAACTCTCAATGATCCTCCTACCTCTGCCTCCTGAGTGCTGGGATTAAAGATATGCGCCACAATGCCTGGCTTCTATTTTTTTTTTTTAATTTTTTTGTCGTTTATTTATTTGAGAGCAACAGACAGAGAGAGAAAGAGGCAAAGACAGAGAGAGAGAGAATGGGCGTGCCAGAACCTCCAGTCACTGCAAACAAACTCCAGATGTGTGCGCCCCCTTGTGCATCTGGCTAACGTGGGTCCTGGAGAGTTGAGCCTCGAACCGGGGTCCTTAGGCTTCACAGGCAAGCGCCTAACCACTAAACCATCTCTCCAGCCCCCCCCCTTTTTTTAATGGAGGGTAAAAGAGCTCATTTCAGTTTGTAATTTCAAAGGGAAGCTTCAACATAGCAAAGAAAACAGAGCTTAAGCAGGAGGCTGGCTCTCACACATTGTCACATAATCAACAAAGAAGCAGAGAGTGAGCTGGGCTCTCAACCCCAGGGGTCTGCACTGATAGATGCACCTCCTCCAGCCAGACCCCACCTCCTAACCTGCTGGCAGCTGGGGACCACGCAAAATGCACGAGGCCATAGAAGACATTGTGCATTAGAACCACCACATTCTACCCCCACCCCCACAGACTCATGACCACCTCATGATGCACAATGAATTCAGTTCAAGTTAAGACGTCCCCATAGCCAGGTGTGGCGCACGCCTTTAATCCCAGCACTTGGGAGGCAGAGGTAGGAGGATCACTGTGAGTTTGAGGTCACCCTGAAACTCCATAGTGAATTCCAGGGCAGCCTGAGCTAGAGTGAGACCCTACCTCAAAAAAAAAAAAAAAAAAAAAAAGTCCCTATGGTACCTAGGTGTGGGAGCACATGCCTTTCATCCCAGCACTCAAGAGGTAGCAGCATTTAGAGGATCACTGTGAGTTCAAGGCCAGCCTGGGCCAGAATGACACTCTACCTGGGGGGTGGCGGGGAGCAAAACACACACACACACAATGGAAAAAGGCCCCATACTCAAGACTGTTGAGATGGCTCAGAGGGTAAAGGCCCTTGTTAGCAGGGTACAAACCCAGGTACACAAAGTGGCACGTGTCTGGAATTCTTTTGCACTGACATGCGGCATTGGTGTCCTCATCCCCCCCCCCCCCATTCATAGTCTCTCTCCTTACACATAATTTTAAAAAATATTTCACTATTTATTTATTTGACAGACAGGTGGGGGGAGAGGAAGAGAATGGGTGCGCCAGGGCCTCTAGCCACTGCGAAAGAACTCCAGACGCATGTGCCACCATGTGCATCTGACTTATGTGGGTTGTGGGAAAATCGAACCTGGGTCCTTAGGCTTCACAGACAAAGGTCTTAACCACTAAGCCATCTCTCCAGCCTCACATAAATACTTCTTGAAGGCACTGTATATTCTTTACCAGTCCCAACACTGTTCAAAATTCCTAATTTATTTTTGTCTTTTTTTTTTCTAAAATTTTTATTTTTATTTATTTATTTGAGAGTGAGAGACAGAGAGAAAGAGGCAGATAGAGAGAGAGAGAATGGGCGCGCCATGGCCTCCAGCTACTGCAAATGAACTCCAGACACGTGCGCCCCCTTGTGCATCTGGCTAACGTGGGTCCTGGGGAATCAAGCCTTGAACCAGGGTCCTTAGGCTTCACAGGCAAGCGCTTAACCGCTAAGCCATCTCTCCAGCCCCATCTTTTTTTAAACTTTTAATGGACAACTTCCATAAGTGTGGACAATAAACAGTGACAACTGCCCCCTACCACCCTCATTCCTCCCCCCAATCTGCCCTCACTGAACCTCTTCTTTCCAATTAGTCCCTCTTCCATTTGATGTCATCATTTTTCAGCACCTATTCTGAAAGTCTTGTGTAGGGAGCGTCACCCACTGTGAATTCATGAATATCAAGGCCATTTCGTGTCTGGAAGACAGCATTGTAAACACGACTCCCCTTCCTTTGGCTGTTACATTCTTGCCACCACCTCTTCCACAATGGTCCCTGAGCCTTGGGAGGTTTGAGAGAGTTGTCTCAGGGCTGAGCACTCCTCTGTCACCTCTTCACAACACCGCAGAGATTTGATTTCGCCAGCACTCTGCCATCTGAAAAGAAAAGCTTTATAAGCAAAAGTGACAATAGCATTAACATATGGGCACAAACCTAAGTGCTTAAAGGGCAGTTTCCTGGACGTAATACGTGTATGTAACTAGACAGCAGTAGTAGTTTCCCGCTTAGGGCTAATGACCTCCCTAGCCAGAGGCTTTGGACTAGGTTTTCAGTACCAGGCGCGTGTTCCCTCCTGAGCAGCGGGGCTCCAGTCCGATCAGAGAGCAAGTGGTTTCCCCCTGAACAGACGTTCCACCATTGCAGTGGTTGCCACATTTTGCCTGCCTGGCCATCCGTCAGGCTTGCAGGGTTCACTGCCGGTGAGCACTGTTGATGACTCTCTCTCCCAGAAGGCCGAGAGGTGCGAAGCTCCTGCCAGCATCCTGATAGCTAGTCCACAGGGAGGGGTCTCCAGCCCAGGTCCATCTTGATTTCACCACGAGCTGCACGCAGCACAGGCATGTGGAGTCCTCGGCAGCAGGGTCTCACCATCTAGTCCTGGTGGGCAACCAAGAGCCTTGACAATGGCCTGTAATGTCTTGGAGTCATCAGGGACCCCCTCACCTGGCCAATAACTCACTGGAAGGTTTCCCAGCCCAGCACTAAAATTCTTCTAATAACAATCTATGGTTTATGGAAGTACCACAGTCCACCTCCACAGGAAACTTCTGCCCAAAGTCTCTCTTTTTTTTTAAACATATATATTAATAGCTAGTAAAGAAGGTTTCCATATGGCTTGTCTATAACATCTTAAATTTTGATTACCACTCCTCTCCTATATCCCCTCCCAAACCCACAGACCACTCTGCCCCGTTATTCTGTTCTTGTGTTTACATATCTATCATACCCTCCCCTCACCTCCCTCATAGTCCCTTTCTAGCTTCCTGCCCTCTACTATTGACTTCTATTCCAACACACATACGAATTTAAATATTTGAAGCTAGGATCCACTGTGAAAATTCGCATGTTAAATTCAACTTTGTCAAGTTCTCAGGGCACAGGCAGAACAAAGCTTCTGGGCCAGTTTCTGACAATGTCTCCCTTGAACCTCTCAAATCAAGACAGCCCAGTTCCCTGCACATTCGGGTCTTTCAAACTCTCACCAGAATGCCCATCAAGCTCTGCCTACAGCGTGGCAAGGCTTCCCTTGACCAAGGTGCTACATCCCTCCATATTTCTCCTACAAACCAGTTCCAGAACATCAAAAGCACACGGTCAGGTTCAGTGCATCAACAGCCTCACTTCTTGGTACCAATTTTCTGTAACCATTACCTTTTCACTGCTTGGGGACAAAAAAAAACCCCAAAAAGCAAAAAACCACCAGTCCTGAAGTAGCTTATGGAAAGGGAAGGGTTTATTTCAGTTTACAGTTTTTTTGTTTGTTTGGTTTGGTTTGGTTTGTTTGTTTTTTTGAGGTAGGGTCTCACTCTGGCCCAGGCTGACCTGGAATTAACTATGTAGTCTCAGGGTGGCCTCAAACTCTCAGTGATCCTCCTACCTCTGCCTCCTGAGTGCTGGGATTAAGGCGTGCTCCACCACGCCCGGCTTCAGCTTACAGTTTTGAGAGGAAGCTTCATCATGGCAGAGAAAGCACCGCGCAGGCAGGAAGCTGCTCACATCATCACGTACCAACACACGGGTAGCAGAGTCAACAGACCGCTGAACACCCAGTGGGCTGGATTAATAAACCTCAGGGTCTGCTCCCAATGACACACCTCCTCCAGGAAGGCTCCACCTCCAAAGCCGTCACCACCTAGGGGCCAAGCAGTCAAAACGCGTGAGGCAACGGGGGACATTTGACATTCAAACCAGCACAATGATCAACTCTGGGTGGTGGGTACTGACTGGAAAGGAGCAGGTAAAAGTGGTCCCTTTTGGGGCTGGAGGAATGGCTTAGCCTGAAAAGCCAAAGGACCCAGGTTCGACTCCCCAGGACCCACGTTAGCCAGATGCACAAGGGGGTGTACGCGTCTGGAGTTCGTTTGCAGTGGCTGGAGGCCCTGGCGCGCCCATTCTCTCTCTGTCTCTCTCTCCCTCTGTCAAATAAATAAATATTTTTTAAGTGGTCCTTTTCTTCACCATACAGATTCTACCTCTGCATTCATCTCGGGAGTTCTCAGAAATGACCACTATGTCCAACTGAAGGACTCTTTACTTCCCCTGGGTGCGTCAGGGAATGACCACAGTTTTGGTGGTCAGGTGAGGACTCCGAAAACAGGAGAGTTCTGAGGAATTAGGGTAACTGTGAGAACAGAATCACGTATGCACTCATGCCGCTCCTGGGAGGCAATCACGCTGCTGCCTTGACACGTCTCCTGCCTAAGCTCCTGCCTGCTGTCAGTGAGCACAATCGTCATGCTCAGAGCCCAAGAACAGGGGCTGCTTCCCTGGCAAGCATCAGTTGGTAAGGGGTGATTCCCAATGTCCAGGGTGCCCAGTCCACTGCAGAGCAGGCAGCGACATCTCCTCCCGCTGGCCAGATGCTGAGGAGAGCAGCAAAGGTTCTCCCCCCGCGACGACAGATACGATGCTCTCCTTGTGAAGGAGTGTGAGGAGCCGCGCAGGCAGGCAGATATGCTGAAGGTGGGCAGCAGGAAAGACAGGCTACTCTTCCCAAGGAGCTGGAGGAGGCCCTCTGAGCAGCGAGAGCCGATCTACTGCCTGCAGTTAAGGAAGGTCTATCCCAAGAATATCCACTGTTCCATTGTTATGAACAAGGTGGGCCTTGCCACTGAGGCAAATCTTAGTGGCAGGAAAAGTTGCCAAAAAAAAAAGGAGGGTCCCCTAGGCTGGACAGATGTCTCTCCTGATTGTGATCTTCATGAAGGGGAAGCCTGCCACTAGGGAAGAGCTCTAGGAATCTCTACATGTTTAGGGGTACACCACTGGGAAGGGGCGCTTTCCCTCTTGGTAGCCTCGAAAGCTCATCATTGAAGGTTTGGTTCCGCAGAGCGAGCTGGAGGACCACAAGGTGCCAGGCCGCGTCCTCCCCGGCCACACGTTCCTATGGGGTCCCCAGAGCTTGTGCTGAAACAACCAAGGTGAAAATCATATGTGTCTTAGCCAAGTGAGGTTCCATGGTGTAGCATTTAGCACTTTGGACTCTGAAGCTCTAGCTAAGAGCAATGGTAGAACCCCTGGTCCCTTCCCCAGTCTGTATGAGGCTCTCCAGCTCCGGGCAGAGGTGGCCATTGTCCACTGCCGAGGACACCAGGCCTCTAGAGATCCAGTAGCCCATGGCAGGGCCAGGGCTGACTCCATAGCGCAAACACTAACCCTGTCTCCTGCCCCCAACACAGGACAAACCTGTCTCCTGTCCCCAGCATACCAACCCAATTATTTGCCAGGAGAAGAAAACTAACTCCTCAAAAAGGGGGCCGCATGAGATAGGGGGCTGGACAGATGGCTTAGCAGTTAAGGCGCATGCCTGTGAAGCCTAAGGACTCAGGTTCGATTCTCCAGGTCCCACGTAAGCCAGATGCACAATGGTGGTACATGCATCTGGAGTTCGTTTGCAGTGGCTAGAGGCCCATTCTCTCTCTCGCACTCTCCCTCTTTCTGTCTCTAATAAATAAATAGAAATAAAAATAAATCAGCTAATTCTCCCCCAGAAACAGGCTGCTACAATTATCTCTTGACATTCACCAAACTTTACACATTGGACCCAATGCCCTTTGCAACTTCCTGGAGCCCCTGCTGGACATCCAGGGCCTCAGAACACACATCTCACAGGTCCAGTCCACCTGTCAGATATGCGCTCAAACCAGTCCACAGGGGGGACTACACCTCCGTCACCCCGCACCAATTACGGGGACATCAGCCAGGTGAAGATTGGCAGAGAGACTTAACCCTCATGCCACCCCACAAAAAACTCCGTTACCTCCTTACTCTAGTTGATACTTTTACAGGCTGGATGGAGGCTTTCCCAGCTTCCATGGGGACTGTGATGTCATGGCCCAGATACTTCTAGAACACATCAAACTGAGATTTGGGGTTCTGTTGACCATCCAGACAGACAACGGCCCGGCCCTTCACTTCTAAGACTGTCCCACAAATATTAGAGGTGCTCAGCATATCCTGGAAACTACCCATCCCTTATCACCCTCAATCATCGGGTAAAGTAGAGTGCGCCAACGGCCTTATTAAACAGCAGCTCACCAAACTCCATGGAGCTTAAACTGTCCTGGCTCCCCCTCTCCCTGATGCTCTAATCCAATTACAAGCTGCTCCTTGTCCTCCCCCTCCGGCCCCCACCGGGCTCAGCCCTTTCAAGTTACTGCATGGGAGACCGTTTCTACTCTCAAATCACCTTCCTACCCAAAACCCCCCTGTTGGGGACTGGAGGGATGGCTTAGCAGTTAAGGTGTTTGCCTGCAAGGCCAAAGGACTCAGGTTTGATTCCCCAGGACCCACGTGAGCCAGATGCACAAGGATGCACACATGGCTGGAGTTTGTTTGCAATGGCTGGAGGCCCTGGTGCACCCATTCATTCTTTCTCTCTCTCTCCCCACTTCTTTCTCTGTCAATTAAATATATATATGTCCCCCCCCCCCACTGGCTGACTATCGCCCCTACCTCTCCCTTCTGCGGTCCCTCCTCCGCTCACATGCAGATAGATCCCTGCCACAGCCTGCTCCAGTAACCACCAAGACAGACACGATCCCTACTGCCTCAGACCCTATCTCACCTGGGGATCAAGTCTTTCTCAAGCAGCTCGGCCCCAGGCCCCTTGAGCCCAGGCGGGGCGGACCCCACACTGTGATCCTCAGCTACCCAACCACACTTCCTGTTCTTCTAGTTCCTGCAATGAAGTCCGGTTAACCTCTGATGCTGTCTCTATGTGCCGCCACCAATGTTCCCGTGAAGGGACCTGGAAAGTGAGCCCCACATACCTTTGTTCTCCACAGGATCAAGTCTCCTGGAATTGTCAAGACCCCAGGGGGTGGGGAGGCTGCCCCTCACGGGCATGCAATCACCACTCGGTCAGGGGAGTACGCTGGGATTTCACAGGGGTAACTGGAAACCTATCACAGCGGAGTCATTATTCCGAGGTAACTGTCGCATGCACTGTGGCCTGCATGAGAACAACCAAAAGGCCTCACCCAGGATCAGAGGCAAGATCAGTGGGAAAATGCCACCTTGACCATAGGAAACCCCAGCGTCTGGCAGAGCCGCACAGAGGCGGCCGGGTTCTCCTACTTATGGGTCAGATGGGAGGGGCGAGATCAAAATAGTCAAGACCCTTCAACAGCCCAGGGCTGGAGCTGCTTTGGCAGCCCCCAATCAGACGGGCCGTGGGGCGTCCCTGTCCTCACAGCGCCCCCGCGCTTCCCTCCACTACTCTTGGGAAACAAGCCTCTCCGTGTCCCTGGGACTCTTACAAAACTACGTGTCTCTAAACTCCAGGACGCATTTTCTTTGTTATGCACTCCAAGGGCCTGCCTTTGGTCCTCTTCCAGTAATGACCAATGTATGTCACCCCCATAGAGAGTTACCCAAGACATCCCCTTTCTTCCTCACTGTTCATAGCTGCCATACCTCAGTATGTCCTGAAGCTGGGCTCCAGCAGCGATACAAGCCCCCCCCCCCTACAAATCCATAACCTCGTTTCGGACTTGTCCCTGCCCCCCCCCCCCCGGGACATTGTTCCTCTGCAACTTGTCACTCTAATGTCGTGCTTCCCCTCACTGGAAAGTCTCATGCAGTGCAGTCACCCCGATCCCCAGCCTAACAGTATATACTAAGGGAGAAGTAGAGTCATATTATCAATATTCAGTTACCCTGGGATTGGGACAAAGACAAAGAGGAAGCGTGACCCTGGCAGGACTGGTTGGGGTGAGCTTGATCACATCAATCACAGCATCGGGCCTGGAGGGAGGACGCCTAGACCACAGCCTGATGACAGCCCAGCACCATTACCAAGAGCCAACTGACCTAACTGGAAGGCTCACAGACGCAGAGGAGACCACCGCAACGGGCCAACAGTCCCTACAGCTCCAGCTGTCATCTCTGGCACAGGTGACCCTACGAAACAGGAGGACTGGCCTCACGGGAGGGAACACATCTCTGATACTGAAAACTTCAAACAGGGGTAGTCATGAACGGGGTGTAACATCTGCTGCTGTCTGGCTAAGTGTATATACTACGCTTATCAAACTTTCCAGTAAGCACTTCTCTTAATGTTCATACCTACATATTAATGCTACTCTCACATTTGGTAGAGAATCTTCTCTTTTCAGATGGCAGTGACCTTGGGATGACTCAGAAGGCATCATGGTGCTGGAAAGAAGTGACTGGAGTGCTCAGTGTTACAATATCTCTATCACACCTTCCAAGGCTCAGGGCCTAATGCAGAAGAGGTGGCAGAAAGAATGTAAGAGCCAAAGGAAGGGTAGGACTCCTTACAACATGCTCCTCCAGACACAAAATGATCTGGATATCCACGACCTCACCATGCCTGACACTACCTACACAAGAGCATCGTAAGAGGAGGAAAAGATGATGACATCAAAATAAAAGAGACTGATTGAGAAGGGGAGGGGATATGATGGAGAGTGGAGTTTCAAAGGGGAAAGTAAGGGAAGGGAGGGCATTACTACAGAATATTTTCTATAATCATAGAAGTTGTTAATAAGAAAAATTGAAAGAGTTAAGAAAAGAAAAAAATAAAATAAAAAAATTTCAAAGAGAAAGAGGGCCGAGAGATGGCTTAGTGGTTAAGGTGCTTGCCTGCGAAGAATAAGGACCCATGTTCGACCATGTCAGGGCCTCCTATCACTGCAAACGAACTACAGATGCACAGATGCATGTGCCCCCTTGTGCATCAGGCTTATGTGGACCCTGGGGAACTGAACCGGGATCCTTTGGCTTTGTAACCAAACTCCTTGACCGCTAAGCCATCTCTCCAACCCTGTTTTTGTTTTCTTTGTTTTTTTTTTTTTTTTTTTTTTTTTTTTTTTTGAGGTAGGTTTCACTCTAGCCCCAGGCTGACCTGGAATTCACTCTAATCTCAGGGTGGCCTCAAACTCTGCCTCCTGAGGGCTGGGACCAAAGGCATGCACCACCACAGCTAAGGTTTTCTTTGTAATTGTTATTTAGTTGGTGCTGGCGACTGAACTTTAGTTCATTCTTGCATGTGCTAAGGCAAGCACTCTAACAGTGAGCTACACTCTGAACCCCCACATTTCACCTCTTTTCGAGAGGTTACGCCTTGCACCCCATTCTTCAAGATGTAATCAGACCTTGCCCCCATATGCGGGGAACACCAGCCGTTGTTAATTGCTGCCTTACCCAAGGGGACCACTGGAGGGCAGCACTGGGCCAGGGTTGATCCACTGACACCGTGGATTGAACAGATGTTAATTGAGTGCATCATCCATGCTCAATGAGTCTGTCACTTGGGTATTAACCTGACACAGGAAGGTCTTGCTGAGGAAGTGACCCCTGAACCATATAGCAGTATGGGAGATAATTAAACAGGGGAGGGAGGGTGTCCCAGAGGCTGACAATGGCAGCCTGTTGAGTCAGGAACAAAGGAGGGACAATGGCCGCATGGAGGGAGATCAGGGGCTGGAATGGATTCCCAGTTTCTGGTGGCTGTCAGAGGGAGGTCACCCCAGGGTGTGCAATCCCATTCATTCCATCAAGGATGGTGGAGGGGCTCTTGGAGGCGTGGCAGTCGCATTCCTGGGTGGAGTAGCCACTGGAGAATAATCCCTCGCCAGTGCTCAAAGCAGCCCTAAGTGAACTCAGTGGGTCACAAAGAAAGGCTTCAAGCCACACCTCTCTTCCGAAAGAGGGTCAAGTCTCTCTTCAATCTGGATGTCTTTTTCTTTTTCTTTTTTTTTTGTTTTTTCGAGGTAGGGTCTCACTCTGGTCCAGGCTGACCTGGAATTAACTCTGTAGTCTCAGAGTGGCCTCGAACTCATGGCGATCCTCCTACCTCTGCCTCCCGAGTGCTGGGATTAAAGGCGTGCGCCACCACACCCAGTCTTAACTTGAGGTGTGTATATCCTGATCTCCCTGTGCCAGAGAGAGAGTGACTAGGCAGGGAAGAGGTGGGGTGACATGGTGATGTGGTGATTTCCATCTCCTCCCCAATTCTTCACCTCTCCAAAACTCCATGCCTGTGGCCCCAAGACTTTTACTAAATTCCTTTCCCAGCCATCTTGCTTAGCAATAGCAGGAGACTTGGTGGGTCGGGAATGAGCAAAATCTACCATATATTTATCAGGAATTTTCCTTTCCCTATTCCTTTAGCTGCTGAGCCACCATCCCCGCTCCTTTATTACTATTTATTTATTTTTCTTGTTTTCAAAAAAAAATATGGCCGGGCCTGGGGGTGCACGCCCTTAATCCCAGCACACGGGAGGCAGAGGTAGGAGGATCATCGTGAGTTCGAGGCCACCCTGAGACTGCATAGTGAATTCCAGATCAGCCTGGACCAGAGTGAGACCCTACCTCGAAAAATTGAAAACCCAAGAAATGGAAAAGTTCGCTAATTTGCATGTCATCCTTGTGCAGGGGTCATGCTAGTCTCTGGATCATTCTAGTCTTTGTATATATGTATATATGCTGCTAAAGAGAGCCTTTTTTTTTTTTTTGAGGTAGTCTCATGTAGTTCAGGCTGTCCTCTACCTCTCCATGTAGCAGACAATAACCTTGAATTTATAATCCTCCTGTCTTCACCTCCAGTTCTGGATTAACAGGCTTGCACTGCCATGCAGTTTATGCAGTACTTGGGATTAAACTCGGAATTTTGTGTGTGAGGGCGTTGCTGAAGTGATGGCTTATTGGTTAAGGTGCTTTGCCTGTGAAGGCTAAGGACCTGGGTTTGATTCCCGAATACCCACATAAGCCAGATGCACATGGTGGCACATGTGTGTGGAGTTCGTTTGCAGTGGCTAGCAGCCCTGATGCCCACTCTCTCTCTCTAAGTAATATATTTTTATTAATTAGCTGGGCATGGTGGCATACATCTTTAATTCCAGCACTTGAGAGGCAGAGGTAGGAGGATCACCATAAATTCAAGGCCAGCCTGAGACACATAATAAATTCCAGGTCAGCCTGAGCTAGAGCAAGACCCTACCTAAAAAAAAAAAAAAAAAATTAATAAGAAAATAAAAAAGCTCTTGGAGGAAGAATCTGCAGGTCTATCTCCTAAGGAATTGGAACGTGGCCAACCCCGCTGCCCCTCCCCTCCTTTCCAGGGCCTCTGAGTGGGTGCTCCGAGCTCTGATGACAAAGAACTCACTTGTCTGTGTTTTCAGGAAAACACAGCTGAGGGCCTCAGAAGGCCGTT